>NC_082606.1:542768-792343 GCF_030936135.1 Gavia stellata | reverse complement strand
TCTCTGCTCTTCCTTCCTTTCCTGTGCTCCCAGCCCTGGGACTGACATCAGTGCTCCTTCTCTTGCCCTGTGCCCACCAAACCTCTGCAGCTTTCCTGAGCACTGGCCCCTTCCCCCTGTCTTTTCCATTGTGCTTGATGGCTGCTCCCAGCTGAGGGGATCCAGCAGATGATCAGCAAATCACACAACAGCTGAGGTGGAGATTATGCAGTCCAAGCCTGGCTCAAAAGAGGGTCAAGGAGGTTCTTCATGGCTTTGTCTGGTTGGATGTTGGACATCTCCAATGGTGGAGGCTCTACAACCTCCCTGGGTAACTCTTTCATGTTTTGACCACCCTCACAAGGTTGTTGTGTGTGGGATTACTTGTATTTCCAACCCCATCCATTGCTGCTTGCTCTCTCCATTTCTCTGAGGTTTTTCTGTCTTTCTCTTGCCTACTTGCTTATTGTCTGGCATCAGTTTGGGGAGCTCCACCCACAACGGGCAGTGCACCATGCTTGGAGTTATACTTGCTGCCATGGGAGAGAGCATCAGGTGGCTAACTCAGGGAGGAAGAGAAGAAACCACCATAAGTCTCCAGCTATGCTGCACAAAGTCTTTAATGAGAAGGAGCAAATGCAGTGGCACAGAACAGAGACCAAGAAACACGTCTGCAGGATTCAGGGAGGCACAGAGAATGGCCCATTTCGCAAGGACAAGCTCCACACAAAGGGCTGGCTCTTTTCCCATTCTGCTCTACCTGGTGGCAATCCCAGCCCACCAAGAGCAGTCCCTAACTCCAGCACCCTCCCCCTGTCAGCAGGAGGTTCATTAAAACAGAAGAGAACGAGCCCTTTCTTGAGGAGCTCAGAGCAAAGCAGAGGCAGAGGAGCAATGGTGAGGTCTGCTGTAGAGCGAGGAGCAGGGGCCACAGGTCTCTCCTGCCAGGTGGGAAGAGGACACCCAGCCCATCTGCATGCCATGGCCATGCTCCTGCTGCAGGGTCCTCATTTTTTTTCCTGCTGCAAAGGGGATGATCCGCAGGCTTCAGCAGTTCAGACTGCAGTGGAGTGGAGGCAGACACAGCCCCGACCCCCCCAGACCAAGGGAGCCCCCAGAAGAGATGGGAACCCCACCGGCACTCAGGGAGCTCCCAACAGCAGCTGACAGAGAGGATCCCACGGCTGTGCTCTGAGGGAAAGAGGTGAGGATGGGGCCCGGCAGGGTCACCACCACCGGGGAGGCCTGGATGGCCACCGTGGAGTCAGCGCAGCGGGCGACACAGGGCTCACTGCAGCTGCTTGCAAGTGGGGTTGGGCCAGAGGCCCCGCAGGGGCGTGGGAGACAGGGTCTGAAGCAAGACATCTCTTGGTGAGGGAGGCCAACCTGAAACACAGAGCAGAGAGAACACAGACCCCAAAATCAGTCTGTCTTTCTTTTCCTCAGCTCTCTCTGAAGATCCACTTTGCTGCCCTCCATCTCCATTTCTAGCTCCATGTCCAGAGAGGGCCTGCAGCTGATCTTGCTAACACGCACAACAGGCGTGACATCTCACCTTAAGGCTAGATTTGAAGGACTAGGAGCAGAGCTGTGCCTAACTGGCTGCTGATTCCACCAGGACCTCCTTCTGCAGTTCCTTGTGCAATAGCACGGCTGAAGACTGATGAAAGGATCCCATCAGAAATAGGCCGGTTTGAATAGCTCGCTCAGAAATCACCTCTTAAAAAACCGCTCTGCCTACAGCTCCCATGGTATTCATTGTGCCCTCCACATTGCATAGCACAGGAAGGCTGACTCCCTTTTTGGATAGGACCCAGCGCAGTGGGTTTAAAGCACTTGTGGTAAGACTGATCATATCCCATCTCCAGAAAAAGCATTGCTGCTTGAAAGGTGGCACTGGATACACTTGGCCATTTGGTTAGAGACCATCTGCTGCAGGTGGAAATTCTACCAAGCAGATCTCCCTGCAGCTGAGCCCCACTGATCCCCTTCTTGCTTGACAGAACCCCACTCTTTCCAGCTGTTCCCAGCCACCTCCTCTAAAATGGAAAGAGGTGACAGCCCTGGAACATTGCCATTGCAGGGCCAAGCTGACGCAGCCCAAATATCAACCTGAGTAGCCACCATGACAGCAGTTCAGCCCACAGAGAGAGATGGAGCGGGCTCAGGCTTACCTCGTTCCTTGAGGAAAGGGAGGCAAGAGAGGAGGATGCAGAGCCTGGAGCAGCGCAGGCTTTTATGCTGTGCCCCAGAGCCCCGCAGCATCACAAACATTCCTTTCTCATGAAGCATTTAAACACCTGGCAGTTGCCGCTTGCTGAGGCCTCGCTGGTGATTAAGCCCTTGCCTCTTTCATCTGAAATGTTTTGCTCCCACTTATTACCACCTAGAATCACAGAATGGATCATAGAAGGGTTTTGGGTTAGGAGGGACCTTAAAGATCATCTAGTTCCTACCCGTCTGCATGGACAGGGATACCTTCCACTAGATCCAGTTGCTCAAAGCCCCATCCAACTTGGCCTTGAACACTTCTAGGGATGGGCATCCACAACTTCTCTGGACATCCTGTTCTAGTGTCTCACCACCCTCTTTCAGTCTAAAACCATTACCCCTCGTCCTATCACTACACTCGCTGATAAAAAGTCCCTTCCCATCTTTCCTGTAGGACCCCTTTAAGTACTGGAAGGCTGCTATAAGGTCTCCCGGGAGCCTCTCTTCTCTAGGCTAAACACCACCAACTCTCTCAGCCTATCCTCACAGAGGACGTGCCCAAGCCCCGTGATCATCTTCATGGTCCTCCTCTGGACTCGCTCCAACAGGTCCATGTCCATGTAATGTTGGGGGCCCTAGAGCTGAACACAGTACTCCAGGTGGGGTCTCACGAGGGTGGAGTAAAGGGGGAGAATCACCTCCCTCGACCTGCTAGCCACACTGCTTTTGATGTAGCCCAGGATATGATCGGCTTTCTGAGCTGCAAGAAGGCATTGTCGGCTCATATTCAGTTTTTCATCTACCAATACCCCCAAGTCCTTCTCCAGAGGCCTGCTCTCAATCCATTCATGTCCCAGCCTGTATCCATGTTTGGGATTTCCCTGGCCCAGGTGCAAGACCTTGCACTTGCCCCTGTTGAACTTAGTGAGGTTTGCACAGGCCTACCTCTGTAGCCTTTTCACGGTCCCTCAGAATGGCATCCCTTCCCTCTAGAGTATCCACCACACCACTCAGCTTGATGTCATCCACACACTTGCTGAGGTGGCACTCAATCCCACTGTCCATGTCCCTGACAAAAATGTTAAATATTACTGGTCCCAGTACAGACCCCTGAGGGACATCACTGGTCACTGGTCTCCACCCAGACATCAAGCCATTGTCCACAGCTCCTTGAGTGTGACCATGCAGCCAATACCTTATCCACCGCGTGGTCCACCTGCCAAATCCATATATCTCCCTTTTAGAGTCGAGGATATTGTGCGGGGACAGTATTTAATGCTTCGCACAAGTAGATGACATCAGTCGCTCTTCCCTTATCCACTGATGTTGTAACTCTGTCTTAGGAGGCCACTAAGATTTCAGGCACAATTTGTCCTTAGTGAAGCCATGTTGGCTGTCACCATTCACCTCTCTGTATTCCATGTCCGGTAGCATAGTTTCCAGGAGGATCTGCTCAATCATCTTGCTGGGCACAGAGGTGAAAATGACCGGCCTGTAGTTCCCCAGATCCTCCTTTTTTCACTTTTTAAAAATGGCGATTATGCTTCCCCTTTCCAGTCACTGGGAATGTCATCGGTCTGCCATGACTTTTCAAAAGTGACGGGTTTTGGCTTAGCAACTTCTCTGCCATTACTTCAGGACCCTCGGATGCATCTCCTCAGGTCCCATGGACTTGTGCACATTCAGGTTCTCTAGATGGTCTCAAACTTGTTCTTCTCCTATGGTGGGTGGTACTTCATTCTCCCAGTTCCTGCCTTTGGATTCTGTGAGTTGGGCAGCATGGCTAGAGTATGTGCCGGTGAAGACCAAGGCAAAAATCGTGTTGAGTACCTTTGCCTTCTCCATGTCAGTTGTAGCCAGGTCTCCCATTTCGCTCCTCAGGGGGGTGCAGTTTCTTTCATTTTCCTTTGTTGTCCTATGCACCTGAAGAAACCCTTCTTGTTATTTGTCACGTCCCCAGCCAAGGTCAGCTCCAGCTGTGCCTTGGCTTTCCTGATGCCCTCCTTGCACTCCCAGGCCATATCCCTCTAATCTCCCCAGGATGTGTATCCCTGCCTCCACTGCCTATGCATTTTGGTTTAGTTTGGCTCAGAGGTCTTGACTTCGCCAAGCTGGCAACCAGCCTCCCCTTCCTGAATTCTTGCATGTTGGGATTGAGAGCTTCTTACACCCCAAGAAAAAAGTCTTTAAATATCTCCCAGCCCTCATTTGCTCCTTTATCTCTGCAGGCAGTTTCCCAAGGGTTCCCACACAAAAGTTTGCCTTTCTGAGGTTTAGGGTCTTGACTCTTTTTTTTACCCATCCTGTACCCCTCAAGATTGAGAATTCCACCAGGGCATGATCACTGCTGCCCAGGCTATCTCCAAATTACCTCTCCCATAAGTTCTTCCACACTAGTAAAGGACAGGTCCAGCAGTACTTCTCCTCTGGTCGGCCTCTCCCTCACCTGTACTCGGAAGTTGTCCTCTGGGCACTCCAGTAGTTTCCTGGACTGCTTGCAGCTCGCTTTTCCAGCAGATGTCTGAGTGGTTGAGGTCCCCTATCAGGATCAGGGCCTGCAAGCGTGATGCTTCCTAACATCAAAATCATTCATCCATATCCCAGCTTCATAAGGCCAATTAACTGAGAGGTCTCAGGCTATTGTGCAGGGAGATTTAAGTGGGTTTGCATCACACGGATTGCCTTTGTCACATTGCCCTCTTCATGGTGAGCATGGCCACCAGTCATGGTGAAATTGAGCCATGAAGGACAGCTCAAGTCAGCTCCCAAGTGCTTTCAGTGTAGGCACTCAAGCTAACCCAAAGAGACATTTCTCCCCATGGGTCATCGTAGACACACAGGAAACTGGGGGTAAGTCCAGGCAGAAGGTCCAGACTGCAGAATCCCATACGGGAGAAGAGACGCACATCTCTAAGGTTGTGGCAAAGGTCAACGGCAAGGAAAGATTGTTGGGGCTGGAGGGTAGCCCACTTGCGAGCAGGAGTGATGGCCACGAGGACTTGTTTGCACTCAACAGGCCCTACCACAGCCTGGTTTTGTGATCAAAGAGATGCCTGCCTGCTTCCCTGAAAGAGACCTACTGCCAAATTGACATGTTTTGCTCATCAAGGTCATCCCAGAAACCAGAGGCCTGGATGGCCAGCCCTTGAGGAGAGGCGCAGGGCAGGGAGCCAAAAGCTCACGGCTCTTTTTCCTGGGTCAGAGTTGGGGTGGCCCATTCCATGCATTTCAAACTATAAATGGACATTGGATCAGCCTCCAAGAACACCTGGGAGTCATTGTGATGTGGAAGAGTTGAATAAAACCCTGAACTCTAGACAAACATGAGTCACCCTGCTGTGGACTTCAGTGGAGACGGTGCCCCAGCCTCAGGCATGCCAGGGATACCAGAGCTCATAGCCACAAAGCACCGCTTTCCTCAAGGGCATTTCCACACATTTTAGCACTGTTCCTGAAACAACTCCTGCTTCTGTGCAATCTTATGTTGCTGCTGCCTTCCAGGTCACTGCCTTTTGGTGGCTGCTCAATGGCTTGTGTGACTCAGTGCACCCCAGAAAAACAAAGTTTTGAAGGGACCTCTGGAGGTGCTCTGGGCCGATCCACTGCTCCGAGCAGACCAAAGTTCCCCAGTACCTCAGCAGACTCAGCAGGTACCTCCCCGGTCCTTGTCCTGTTGACATCTAAATACTGCCACTATCAGAGAAGTAAAGAAATTCTGTCAGCGTCTCTCAGGCAGCTCTTCCAGGGCTGCACCACATCCATTGTCACTTCTTTTCCTAAAAAGACAGCTGGCATTAGCCTTGTTGCAAATTGTGAGTGTTGCCTCTTGCCCTTTTGCAATGCACCTCTGAGGAGACTCTGGCTCTGTCCTTTCCATAACCTCCTGTAGCTGGTGGAAGGCAGCAGTTCCATCCCCTTCTCTTCCCCTTTCTCATCTCTACCAGGCTCCACAAAACTAGTGCCCTCGGCCTCAACCTGTACGTCATGTGCTCCAGCCCTTTCATTCTGCCTGGTCCTCTGCCAGTACCTCTCTCCATGAGAGATCATCACAGCCTAGAACTAGGTGGGTTTTAAATGCAGACGTTGGACTACTCATGTGAAAGCTGACTTTGAGCTATATTTTGTATGACTGCATCATTCTGTGTGTCTGTTGCTGTTTTAAATAAAACCCTTTGATTCACATAAACCCCGTGCAAATCATAATCAGAGCCTGAGACCTAATGTTCTCTTTGTGGCTGTTGTGCAAACGTTTCCGGCTCATTCGACAATCTCAAGCCCTGTCTGGGGGAAAGGACTGTGTGCAGCAAAGGGCCTTGTCAGCAATGCCTTTATTGTTGGCTTCCTTGTTAACTGGATTGAATGAAAGTTCATCAGGCTCTGCCACAGCATGTGTTTTTTGCCCACGAGCCGAGGGAATGGAGGAATCCATAAAAACAAAGAATAGACCAGAGGGTCAGGCAGGTCTCTTTCAAGTGACTTCTCCATGGGATTTCCATTGCCATGTCTCTCGAAGACTTGACCAGGGCCTCTCACTTCTTCAACCAGGGGTCTAGGCTCAGCTTGGGAGGTGAAGAGCCTGTTGGAAACAAGCACATCAACACATAGGATGGCGATCAAAGAGATGCCTGTGTCCTTCCCTGAAAGAGACCTACGCTCAAATGGACCTGTTTTGCTCAGCATGGTCATCCCAGAGGCCAGAGTCCTGGATGGCCTGACTTTGAGGAGAGGCTCAGGGCAGGGAGCCAAAAGCTCACGGCTCTTTTTCCTGGGTCAGAGTTGGGGTGGCCCATTCCACGTCTCTCAAACTACAAAGGGACATTGGATCAGTCTCCAAGAACACCTGGGAGTCATTGTGATGTGGAAGAGTTGGGAAAAACCCTGAACTCCAGGCAAACATGAGTCACCCTGCTGTGGCCTTCAGTGTACATAGCATCCTGGCCTCAGGCATGCCAGGCATAACAGAGCTCATAGCCTCGTTCCTCCCAAAGTGCTGCTTTCCTCAACGGTATTTCCACACATTTTAGCAGCATTCCTGGTGCTTCTATGCAATCCTGTGCTGCTGCTGCCTTCCAAGGCACTGGCTTTTGGTCCCTGCTTTGTGCTCGAATGACTCAATGCACCCCAGAATAATGATGGTTAGAAAGGGTCTCTGGAGGTCTTCTGGGCCTATCTCTTGCTCTGAGTAACGTGGTTGTTAGTGAGTAGTCAAGTACTGTGGTGAATGGGGTGAAATCCAGCTGGCGGCCGGTCACAAGCGGATTCCCCCAGGGCTCAGTTTTGGGACCGGTCTTATTTAATGTCTTTATTGATGATCTGGATGAGGGGATAGAGTGCACCCTCAGCAAGTTTGCAGACGACACCAAGTTGGGAGGGAGTGTTGATCTGCTTGAGGGTAGGAAGGCTCTGCAGAGGGATCTGGACAGGCTGGATCGATGGGCTGAGGCCAACCGGATGAAGTTCAATAAGGCCAAGTGCCGGGTTCTACACTTTGGCCACAACAACCCCAGGCAATGCTACAGGCTTGGGGACAGGTGGCTGGAAAGCTCCCCCGCAGAAAAGGACCTGGGGGTGTTGATTGACAGCCGGCTGAATATGAGCCAGCAGTGTGCCCAGGTGGCCAAGAAGGCCAACGGCATCCTGGCCTGTATCAGAAATGGTGTGGCCAGCAGGAGTAGGGAGGTGATCATGCCTCTGTACTCGGCTCTGGTGAGGCCGCACCTCGAGTACTGTGTTCAGTTTTGGGCCCCTCACTACAAGAAAGACATTGATGTGCTGGAGCGTGTCCAGAGAAGGGCGATGAAGCTGGTGAGGGGTCTGGAACACAAGTCTTATGAGGAGCGGCTGAGGGAGCTGAGGTTGTTTAGCCTGGAGAAGAGGAGGCTGAGGGGAGACCTTATCGCTCTCGTCAACTACCTGAAAGGAGGTTGCAGAGAGGTGGGTGTTGGTCTCTTCTCCCAAGTGACTAGTGACAGGACTAAAGGAAATGGCCTCAAGTTGCGCCAGGGGAGGTTCAGGCTAGATATTAGGAAAAAGTTCTTTACTGAGAGAGTAGTGAAACATTGGAATAGGCTGCCCAGGGAGGTGGTAGAGTCACCCTCCCTGGAGATATTCAAGGAGCGTGTGGATGTGGCATTGTGGGATGTGGCTTGATGGGCATGGTGCTGTGTGGTGATACTCAAGTTGTGTTGTACGTTAACATTTGAAGGATGTAGGAACTTCATGTAAAACCACATTCAGGGCGCCCCAAATTTGCAGGGACACCTCGTGCGCATGAATATGTATTTACTCTTGTAATTCCATACTTTGCATGCCAGCTTCTCTCCTCGGTTAGCACAGGCCAGCTGCGAATTTTTCTGACACAGGACTCTGCTCATTACCTGTTCCTTGCCTAAAATCCCCCTGGTGCAGCTACTGCTTCTGGTGTGTGACGATTGCTTTGGTGAATCCCCATGCCAGCTGGCCCAGAGTGGGTCATATCCCTGTTCCCCACGGCAAATCCCCCAGCAGCAATCTGTCACCTCCACATCTCTGATCGCTCTGATCGCAGGGAGCTGCCATTTGATTAAACACCCTGCCCAAGATGATTTCATACTGCTCTGTGATTGCCTGACAGCCATTTCTTGACCCCGTCATACCCACCTGCTCTCAGGCAGACCTGGGATTGGCTGTCAGGACCAGCCAACCCTACCCGTGTACCCAGAAACACGTCAGGCAAGGAAGCCCCCACTCACTGACTACAGGGAAGAGGTGACTTTTGACAGCGGCATTCCCCATGGGTTCTCACATTGCTTTGTGACTGCCTGACGGCCATTTTTGACACTGTCATGCCCACATGTTCTCAGATCTCCCTCTGATGGGCCGTACAGTTCCTTTGGACCAAGAAGTGTTTGGATACAAAATGATAGACTATTCAGTGGTATCCACTATGGAATGAAGACAAGCACCTAGCGCAAGCGATATTCCTGTGGACGGCCCATTGCTTGCAGAGCCACAGGTGACCTCTCAGTCAACATCCAAGCCATGTTGTGACTGCTAACTCATCAGGTGCTCCGGTAGCAGGGATTCACTTGCAGATATCCCTGCCATGTTCCTGCTGCCAGCTCATGAAGCACTCAGACAAGGAGGACTTCTGGAAGAGGCTCCTCTCAATTGTCTTTGAAAGGTTATGGCAAGTGGGAGAGGTTCCTGAGGCCTGGAAGAAAGTCAATGTCACTCCATCTTCCAGAAGGGCACAAAGGAGGAACTGGGGAACTGCAAGCTGGTCTGCCTCACCTTGATCCCTGGAAAGGAAAAGGAGCAACTCTTCCTGGAAACCTTTTCCAGTCAAAGGAAGAACAAGAAGTTGATTGGTATTTTCCATTGCACATTTCTGTGTGACTGAAGTCCCTTTTTTCTGTGTGTGTGTGTGTGTGATTCTGTGTGTGTGTGAGATGTTGGCTAGGAAATCTCAAGCAGCACTAGCCAGTGAGTAGAGCGGACTGGCATCAGGGACTGCCCAGGGTTGCAGCATGACACCGGACAAACAGGCCCTGGGCTCCAGGCATGCACGCTGCACAGATCTACTGTCAGGCGCAGGCTTCGGTGGACCTGCTGTTCAGTGGACGTGTGTGTGGGAATGATAGGGGGTCTGTGTCCAGCACTCAATTCTAGTCCAGAGCAGCCAGAAGGGAAGAAAAGGATCAGGCCATGTGTAGTTTTGTGTAGTGAGGAATGAAAGACAAATAAAACACCACCATTCCTCCCACTTTTACCAGGCTCAACTACAGTCCTTCACCGCAGACTACTCCAGCATGGGTTCTCTATGTGCTGCAGTTCTAAACAGGAAAATCTGTTTCAGCATGGGCTCATCCACACACTTCAGGCCTGTCAGGAAAATTCTTCACTGGCGTGGCTTCTCCACAGGTCACAGTCCCTTCAGGAGCATCCACCAGTTCCAGCATGGGTGCTGCAGATGCCACAAGCTTTGCAGATGGCTCAGTGTTGTGGAGGCAGCTGGAACCAGCTGTGTCTGGCACAGGGCAGCCCCTTACCTCTTCTCTCAGAGGCCACCCAGCAGCTCCCCCTCTGCCCTCCACTACCAACACCTAGCCACATATAGCCAATACAGTGCCCACTGGGAATACCTGCTCAGCCCTGCTCCTGGCTGGACCTGCAAGTGGGCACAGCAGCAGACTAGGACAGAGAAAGCCCCCAGGTGGTTGAGTCAATCTCATTGGTGTCTCCTGAGCTAGCACCAGCCTTGTCCTCCTCCCCAGCTGCAGATTCCTGGAGGTCCCCTCCTGTGGCTGGGAAGCTGGGGATTGAGCTGCCTGATGGGAAGGGAGAAAGACCTGTGTCCCCAGGACACCCACTGCCTTGTGGGGAGAGCTCTGTGCTGTGCTGTTCTCTGCCTGCTGCTCCACACCCACCAGTCTGCCTTGCTAAGGGGCACTTTGGGAGTGCTGGCTGCTAAGACAGCAATAGGAGAAAGAGGGTTGCTGTGGCAGAGAGAAAGGGCTGAGGGTGTGGGAGGGCCATGGCCATGGGTGCCCAGAGAGCTGGAGTCACAGCAGTGCAGGTTAACATTTGCTGTTAGGATGTAAGGGAGAGGCAGCGGCTGTGAGGAGTGGGGGGAAAAACAGTTAGCGGAGGATGGTTTCAATCCATCAGCCTCTGGGTTATGGGCCCAGCACGCTTCCGCTGCGCCACTCTGCTCTGCCCGTTGCTTTTATTGGAACGTCCCAGAGCCCTGCCTGATGCTCCCTGGCACTTCCAGCACCAGTGTCTGTGTTCATGCCTCTTTCCCTTTCTCTTACCAGCACCCATGACCAGACAGGAAAAATGTCTCCCTGGAAAGCTCAGTGGCAGTGGGCCTGGACTGGGTAGTGCAAGGGCCTTGCTTTGCCCTTCTCACCACATCTCCTGCCCATAGCCCTGGATGGGGACTGTCTCTTTGACCACTTGAGCTGGCTCCGCAGGCGCTGAAGGAACCCCAGGTAGCCATGTGGAGGAAAGCAGGGATGGTGGTAGTTGTGTTCTATTAGACCCCACTTTGCTTCTCAAATTTATCTGAGGGGGACTCCAAGGCTGCTGTGAACACTAGGGTGGGGACATTTCTGCAGGGAAGATGGTGGCCTTCCAGCAGCACCTCCAGCCTCCTGGGGATGTGTCAAGCCTTGAACAAAAACTACGACACCTTCCATGCAGGTTGTTGTTGTTGTGTAGAGGGGATGGCCTGGGAGAGTGCAAGAGATACATGGAAAGGACAAAGTGGAGCCTGGCTGAGGAAAAGTGAGGAGGGTGAAGGGAGAATAAATGGGAGGTGTGGATGACAACAGGAGGGAGTTTGTTTTGGTGCAACAGGTTTGTCTAGATCTTTTTGCCAGCACTGGCAAAACAGGCAATTTCCATCACCAGATGAAAGCAGCTCCAATTCCCTTTTGGCTCTGGAGCAGGAATATTTGGAAAATGACGTTGAGGAATTGGTGTGAGGAGGTGGTACATGTGGCAGTGCCTGCCTGCATGCAGAGCAAGGGTGGGAGGTGGTTGCAGTGAAGAGAGTGAGCACTAGGAGTGGCTTGAGGAAGTGTGTGTGTGTGGGGGGAGCTGGAAGGAGGAGGCCATCCAGTCTGTGAGGAGCAGGAGCAGGAGGCACTAGTGCCCCCGGGTGTGTTGGTGGTATAGTGGTGAGGATCCCACTTCTGTGCTCTGAGGGAAAGAGGTGAGGATGGAGCCTGGCAGGGTCACCACCACCGGGGAGACCTCGATGGCCACCGTTGAGTCAGTGCAGTGGGCGACACAGGGCTCACTGCAGCTGCTTGCAAGTGGGGTTGGGCCAGAGGCACCGCAGGGGCGTGGGAGACAGGGTCTGAAGCAAGACATCTCTTGGTGAGGGAGGCAAACCTGAAACTCAGAGCAGCGAGGTGGGCAGATCTCCTTGCAGCTGAGTCCCATTGATCACTATATTCCTGAAAGAGCACCCATCTTCCCAGCTCTCCCCAGCCACCCCCGGTATTTGGTGGTATGAAGTGGGAGCAAAATATTTCAGCTCAAAGAGGCAAGGGCTTAATCACCACCGAGGCTCAGAAAGGGAAAGAGGTCCGAGCCCTAGAACATTTCCATTGCAGGGCCAAGCTGAGGCAGCCCAAGTATCAACCTGAGTAGCCACCATGACAGCAGTTCAGCCCACAGAGAGAGATGGAGCGGACTGAGCTTACCTCGTTCCTTGAGGAAAGGGAGGCAAGAGAGGAGGATGCAGAGCCTGGAGCAGTGCAGGCTTTTATGCTGTGTTCCAGAGGCCTGCAGGGCCACAAACGTTCCTTGCTTATGAAGCTTCTAAACACGTAGTAGTTGCTGCTTGAAGAGGCTTCAGTGGTTATTAAGCCATTGCCACTTTCATCTGAAATGAAATACCATCAAACATTGAAACAATTCATCTGTGTCCCAGATTCATAATCCAATTAACTTGGAGGTCTCAGGCTGGTATGGAGGAAGATTTCAACTGGGTTTGTGTCATATGGACTGCCTTTGTCACATTGCCCTCTTCATGGTGAGCGTGGCATGGTCATGGTCAAATGGTCATGATCAAATTCAGCTATGAGGGGCACATCATATCAACTCTCAAGTGATTGCAGTGCAGATACTCAGGCTAAGCCTGTGGAACAATTCTCCCCATGGGTCATCATAGACACACAGGAGACTGTGGGTAAGATTAGGCAGAACGTTAAATGGCACAATCCCATACAGGAAAATTGCCCGTAAACCATCGTAGGGACGCAGGAGACGATGGTAGAGGAGACTCATTTCTCCAGGGATGTGGCAAAGCCCAATGGTAAGGAAAGACTGTTGTGGGCTGGAGGGAAGACCCTGTGGGTAGGAATGATGGCCACGAGGACCTTGCTTACACTCATCAGGCTCTACCACAGCCTGGTTTTGTGATCAAAGAGATGCCTGTGACTGTCCCGAAAGAGACCCACAATCAAATTGACCAGTTTTACTTAGCGAGTTCACCCCAGAGGCCAGATGCCTGGATGGCCTGCTTTTGAGGACAGGCTCAGGGCAGGGATCCAAAAGCTCATGGCTCTTTTTCCTGGGTCAGAGTTGGAATGGGGTGGCCCATTCCATGCCTTTCAAACTACAAAGGGACGTTGGATCAGGCTCCTAGGGTACCTGGGCATCATCGTCATGTGGAAGAGTTAGGAAAAACCCTGAACTCCAGGCAAACATGAGTCACCCTGCTGTGGACTTGAGTGTACATGGTTTCCTGGCCTCAGGAGTGGCAGGGATAAAAAAGCTCATAGCCTCATGAAACAACTGGTGCTTCTATGCATTGGCTTTTGGTCAGTGCTTAAGGGCTCGAATGACTCAACGCACCCCAGAATAATGAAGGTTAGAAGGGACCTCTGGAGGTCCTCTGGGCCAATTTTCTGCTCTGAGCAGACCAAACTTCCCAGTTACCTCAGGAAGCTCTAGGACTTGTGCTGTTGACTTCTGAACACTGCCACTGTCAGAGGGGTCACTGTCTCTTGGGCAGCTCTTCCAGGGCTGCACCATGTCCCCTATCACTTCTTGTCCCACAAAGACAGCTGGCATTTCCCTTGTCACAGCTTGTTAGTGTTGACCTTGTGCTTTCACAGAGCACCGCTCCGAAGAATCTGGCTCCATCCTTACCACAACCTCCTGTAGCTGTTGGGAGACTGCAGTTCCCTCACTTGCTTGGAATTTTCGTCTCATTGGCCCATCTGCTACTCAGGTACCAGTGAGCTTGCAATCAGCATCCAAGCCACGTGCCTCCTTCTGTCCTACCAGGGATTCAGGCACAAGTGACCTCAGAAGCACGTTGCATTTCCGTGAGCCTACTCTGGCCCATCAGCTGCAGAGACAGAAGTGACCGTAAAATCAAAATACAAACCACGCGCCTGCTGCTGGCCCAGCAGGGAATGAGGTAGAAGGGAACTCACAAGCACATAGCCCAAACTGTGCATGCTGCTGCTTATCAGGAACACAAGCACCTAGCACAAGCCATGTTCCTGCAGATGGTTTATTGCCTGTGCAGCCAGTCGTGACCTCACAGTCAACATCCAAGCCATATTCTGGCTTCTGTCCAGTCAGGTACTCAGGTTGCAGAGACCTAAGTTGCTTATCGATGTTTGGTGGTATGAAGTGGGAGCAAAATATTTAAGTTGAAAGAGGCAAGGGCTTAATCACCAGAGAGGCTCAGCAAGCGGCAACTGCTAGGTGTTTAAATGCTTCATGAGAAAGGAATGTTTTGCACCCTACGGGGCTCTGGGACACAGCATAAAAGCCTGCACTGCTCAAGGTTCTGCAACCTTCTTTCTTGCCTCTCTTTGCTTGAGGAACGAGGTAAGGCTGAGTCCACTCCATCTTTCCCTGTGGGCTAAACAACTGTCACAGTGGCTACTCAGGTTGATACTTGGGCTGCCTCAGCTTGGCCCTTCAAATGTTCTAGGGCTGGGACCTCTTTCCTTTTCGACAGGGAGTGGCTGGGGAGAGCTGGGAAGAGGTGGGTTCTGTCAAGCAGAAGGGGATCAGTGGGGCTCAGCTGCAGGGAGGTCTGCTTGCCAAAATTTCCACCTGCAGTAAATGGTCTCTCCTAAATAAACAAGTGTACCCAGTGCCTTCTTCAGTGCAGCAATATTTCTTTTAGAGATGGTGTTTCATCGGTCTTTCCACAGGTGCTCTATACACACTGTGCTGGGTCCTATTTGAAAAGTGGGTCAGCATTCCTGTGCTGTGCAATTCGGAGGCCATGAAGAGGCCTGTGTTTTTACACAGTGTCACACCTATTGTGCATGTCAGCAAGATCAGCTGCAGGCACTTTCTGGATGTGGAGCTAGAACTGGGAATGGAGGACAGCAAAGAGTGCCTCAAACAGATCTGAGAAACAGAAAGACAGGCTGACATTGGGGTTGGTGTTTCCTCTCTGCTCCATGTTTCAGGTTTGCCTCCCTCACCAAGAGATGTCTTGCTTCAGACCCTGTCTCCCACGCCCCTGCGGTGCCTCTGGCCCAACCCCACTTGCAAGCAGCTGCAGTGAGCCCTGTGTCGCCCGCTGCGCTGACTCGACGGTGGCCATCGAGGCCTCCCCGGTAGTGGTGACCCTGCCGGGCCCCATCCTCACCTCTTTCCCTCAGAGCACAGCCGTGGGATCCTCTCTGTCAGCTGCTGTTGGGAGCTCCCTGAGTGCCGGGGGGGTTCCCATCTCTTCTGGGGGCTCCCTTGGTCTGGGGGGGTCGGGGCTGTGTCTGCCTCCACTCCACTGCAGTCTGAACTGCTGAAGCTGGTGAATCATCCCCTTTGCAGCAGGAAGGAAGACGAGGACTCTGCAGAAGGAGCATGGCCATGGCTTGCAGACGGGCTGGGTATCCTCATCCCATGTGGCAGGAGGGACCTGCGCCCACTGCTCCTCGCTGCACAGCAGGCCTCACCATCCCTCCTCTGCCTCTGCTTTGCTCTGAGCTCCTTGAGAAAGGGCTCGTTCTCTTCTGCTTTGATGAACCTCCTGCTGACAGGGGGAGGGTGCTGGAGTTAGGGACTGCTCTTGGTGGGCTGGGATTGCCACCAGGGAGAGCAGAATGGGAAAAAGCATTTTGGTGTGAACCCCGCAGACGTGTTTCTTGGTCTCTCTTCTGTGCCACTGCATTTGCTCCTTCTCATTAAAGACTTTGTGCAGCATAGCTGGAGACTTGTGGTGGTTTGTTCTCTTCCCCCCTGAGTTGGCCAACGCCTCTGCAAGGAAGTGCGAGAACCTGTGTAAATCACTGCCCATGGCAGTGATTGTTTCCCCTAGCATTGGGCATTGCCAGTTGTGGGTGGAACTCTATGAACTGATACCAGAGCACCAAAAATTAGCAAGCAGCCAAGAGAAATACAGAAAAGCCTCAGAGAAATGGATAGAGCAAGTAACAATGGACAGGGGTGGAAATACACATAATGCCACACACAGTAGTCCTGTTTTACTGTTTTACTGTGAGGGTGGTGAAACATAGGGAACGGTTCCCCAGGGAGTCTTGTGGAGTCGCCATCGTTGAATGGATGTCCAACATCCAACCAGACAAGGCCATGAACAGCCTCCTCTACTTGACCCTGCTTTGAGCCGGGCTTGGACTGCATCATCTCCATCACAACATCTGTTGTGTGATTTGGTGAGCCACTGCTGGATGTCCTCATCCAGGAGCAGCCATCAAGAACAAGGGAGCAGAAAGGGGCCAGGGGCCAGTACTCAGGTGTGGTGGGCACAGGGCAGGAGAAGGGACACTGATGTCAGTCCCAGGGCTGGGAGTATGGGAAAGAAGGAAGATCACGAGTGACGCAACAGCAAGGCAAGGGGATAATGTGTAAGCACAACGAGGAAAGCTCCGAGGGAGCTAGAAGCTTGAGGTCCCATTGAGATTTGAACTCAGATGGCTGGATTCAGAGTCCAGAGTGCTCACCATTACACCACGGGACCTCCTGGACACCTGCTCTCTTTTCCCTGCGGCCACCCTCGCTGAGCCACATGCTCCTGGCTGAGCCTGCCAGTGTCTCCATCTCCCTGGCCATCACCAAGCGCAGCCTTCCTCCAGGGCCACTGGGCCCTCTAGTCACAGGGCCTTTTAAGGGAGCGGTAGACCCCTTTGTTCAAGCCTGCCATGCCCTCTCTTACAAGACCCAGGCTGTGAGAATCTTGCTTTCTCCTGATTAGATCTGGTTATGGAGTTTCCAGCAGAACCTCTTCAACGTTGCACCTCACAGAGTACATTCATGGCCCAGCAGTCAGTGGTTTGATGCTTGCACATGCGGTCTCTGCTGCTGCTTCCTTTTACCCCTGTGTTGGACAGCCTGTCACTCTGCCTGGGTAAGTTATTGCCTCTCCTGTTTCTCACCTTGTAGCTCATACTAAGCAGCCATTAGCCAGATATCCTTGTAGTCCTAGCTGAGCTCCTGACCTTGCCGAATAAGACGACCCAGAGAGAGGGCAGGGGATGAGGTTCAACAGAGGGAAGAGCTGGCAGGAGGACCCAAAGCAGCTTGTGCTGGGTTTCACAAGCTGGACTGCCTTCCCCTGCTAAGATAGTCCTGGCTGACATGAAACCCTGGTCCTTTCTTCTAGCACATGCTTGCCCCTTCTGCCCCAGCGTGGCCTCTCCCTCAGTGAGAACGCTGTTTTCTCTCCAAGGCTGCTCCAGACTCAGGTACATTTCACTGTGAGCCTGATTGAGCTTTCCCTCATACCCTGGGACCACCACACTGCCTGCTCAAGAAGGATCCATGCACAGAGCAGGCAAAAGTTGCAATAGTGCTATCCTCCTTCTGCCAAGGTTTGAGTCAGTGTATTGTGAGCAAGGCCCTTCCTCCCAGCAGTCAGACAGGAGGAAACACATGCGGGGACACTCAAACCGATTTCAAACTTACCCCGGGACACTGAGGACACAGCCTCCTGGTGCCTTTGGACTGCTTGAAGCACTGGTCTGGCATCCGGTACTTCTGAACCCACAGGACAGGCCGCGCTGTCATCCCCAAGCCTAAGATACCAAACAGCAGGTTACATTCCGAGAGGGCATGAGAAACACCCAGTCACTGAAGAAGGGTTAAATCTCTACAGATTCACAACTCTGAAAGCATGTCCCGGAGAAGCAGCATTGCTGATGGCTTTTCTCCTCAATCCCTGGGATCCGCAGGCCCGAGCAGGGTGGGAGGAGTGTTTGGGAACAGCAAGAGCAGGGACCAATCTCTGAAGGTCTTGCAAAGAGCTGGAGGGACCCCCACCTCTGGGGGCTGGAGCACAGGGAAAGGGACAGCCCTTTCCCATGCAGATGCTGTGCCACTGCAGAAGGAGGGATGTCCCTTCTAGGGCTGAGACAGTGTTTCTCCAAGCAATGGAGGGTGTTCCTGGGGCTCTGCTAGTCTCACCCAGCACTCAGGCAGAAAGGATTCTGGGCGAGTGGGTTGTGTGGGCCAGCGCAGGCAGCTTCCTTGCTCAGGGCACTTTGTCCTTGGTTTCCTTCCTGGCAGCACTGCCTGCTGGGGTTGCCGTGGTCCCCAGCCTATTTGCTTCCCCAAGGTCATGGCAAATGACCACTGTAGCCTCAAATGCTGCTCCTCCCTGGGGGACACTGCGGGGAGGAACTGGAGGGAGTCTCTTCTCCCAAGTGACTAGTGACAGGACTAGAGGAAATGGCCTCAAGTTGCGCCAGGGGAGGTTCAGGCTAGATATTAGGAAAAAGTTCTTTACTGAGAGAGTAGTGAAACATTGAAATAGGCTGCCCAGGGAGGTGGTAGAGTCACCCTCCCTGGAGGTATTCAAGGAGCGTGTGGATGTGGCATTGTGGGATGTAGCTTGATGGACATGGTGCTGTGTGGTGTTGGGTGGGTTGTGGCTTGTTGTTGTTGTTGTGTGGCGTGGGTTTTGTGGTTTTTCTTTTTGTCGTTTTTTTTTGTTTTGTTTTTTTTTTTTTGTTTGTTTTGTTTTTGTTTTTTGTTTTGTTTTTTTTTTTTTTTCAGGTTGGACACGATGATCTTACAGGTCTTTTCCAACCGTACTGATTCTGTGATTCTGTGATTCTGTGATTCTGTGAGGACACTTTGTGCCCCCCTTACAAGCTTCAGTGGTCAGCCAGAGATCACCCAAAGCTCCCCAGCACCTGGGAGCTGCAGCTCAGGCTAGGCTGACCCACACAGGATGCCACGTCACTCCTGGGTCGTGCACTGCTGAAGTCTTTCTGGCTGAGGACAGGCCTCGGCAAGCCAGAGAGCCACCTTCACACAGGGGAAGCGCCCTCACCTTCTCTTGAACCCACACCTCCCAGGGAGACTGCAACCTGAATAGAGCACCTTAGACTGCTCCATCTAATGCTTCTGCTAATGCGGCCTCTGCTGCTCCTCCCTTAGCGACTGCCAGAGGCAGCCCAGCTCAGCCAGCCTCCTCCTGGCACTGCTGCAGGGGGAGCTGGCTCCTGGGAGAACTCTTGCCCTGCTCCCACCAAGGGCCGCTGGCAGCTGACCGCAGCTCCTACACGCACTTCAGACCACACAGTACCCAGCACAGGGGCAGCATCTCACAAGGCCAAGGCAGTCCTTCATGCGAGCAAGCAAAGGAACCGTCAGCAAATTATGGTTCTGCATATGCCAACATCTGGACAAGGGGCTCCAGGCACACGTCTGCCTTTCCCATGACTTCCTCCATTCCCTCCAGAGCCTCAGGAGATGGGAAGACAAACACTTGGCCTGCAGTGCTGCCTTGTGGATGGCTCCTGGGGCAACAAGGGTGCTTCCTTCTTCCCTGCTCGGGACCGGGAAGGCTGGGCAAGGAGGGCTCTGCCACACCAGCCCCTGGGGGAATGCTGTGCCTGTCTCAAGGAGTCAGTGTGTGGGAAAGGGGCTGGAGAGTCAAGGCAAAAGGACAGGAGATGCAAGACCAAGTGCTGAGCAATGACTGAGCTCCAGTTCCTGTGGGGAAGAGGCTCACTTACTGCCCATGGTGCAGAGGAAGGAGGGCACAGCTGGGCCTTGTTGCTTCATGGAAGGAGCTAGACTGAAAGGCATCTCAGGAGGTCACTAGTCCAAATGCCTACTCAAAGCAGGGCTAGCCCCAAAGCTAGAGCAAGTGGCTCAGTGCCTGAGCCCCATTGAAACTTGAGTGTGATACCCAGGCATGGAGAAACCCAAAGTTCTCTGGGCACCTGCTCCAGAGCTTCAGCGCTCCCTGAGAATCTCTGACTGGTCCAAAGCAGCCCCCTCAGTCTGCTTTTGCCAAGGCGTGGGCCTTGCTAAAAGCCAGGGCTGTGTGTGCTTGGCTGGGAGGTGCCCAGAGCCCTGGCCATGAGGCAAAGCTGCAGGGGGAGTCCAGGGGAGTGGCTGGACTGCCCTGTGGGACCTGAACTTACTGATAGAAGCTGGGTTTTTGGAGCAGGAGAGGCAAGGGGCTTGTGGAGCCAGGCTGAAGAAAATTCTCTCTGCGTTGGCCAGGAATTGAACCCGGGTCAACTGCTTGGAAGGCAGCTATGCTCACCACTATACCACCAACGCACCTGTGGGCATTGCTGCCTCCTGCTCCTGCTCCTCCCAGACTGGCTGGCCTCCTCCTTCCAGACCCCTGCACACGTAAATGACCTCAGCTGCTAGGCTGTGTGTGTTTTCTGTGTGGGTAAGACATTGGCTAGGCAATCCCAAGCTGCAATAGCTGCCGACTAGGGGAGATCTGTATCAGGTTTGGAGCAGGACGCTGGACAAACCAGGACTGAGCTGCAGGCATGGACTCTGCACAGGCCTATGGTACAGCCCAGGGTTCGGGGGAACTGCTGGGTGCATGTGGGAGGGAAGGGGTCTGTGTCCAGCACTGGTCTCCAGCCCTAAGCAGCTAGAGGGAAAGAAAAGGATAGGGTTGTCTGTCTTGATTCATGCCTGTGTGAGTGCTGGCGGTGCTTCTGTGGGTGCTGGTAATGGTGCCGCTCCCCATCTTCGTTCATACCTGTGCTGGCTGTGCATGTACTGTGCAAGTCTATGTGTGTTTTTGGTGTATGTATCTGTGGTGGTATTAGCAGAGCCAAATACCCACCCAGCTGCCCACTCCTTTCTCCACATTCAGTGCACTGAAAACAGGATGAGAAAACTCATGGGTCAAGATAACTGTTGTGGGCAGTGTTTGGCTTGCCTTGGGGAAAAAATAATTTTTTGCTAATTGAAACAGATTCACATTGTAAGAAACAAAAAGACAAACATAAACCACCGCCTTTCCTCTGCCCTGTCCCAGGCTCAACTTTACACCTTCACACTGGTCTCCTCTACCTGCCCAAGCGGGATGCATCTTTCATCTGCTCTTTCCCACTTTTTTTGTTTTTTCTTCCTCTCTCTGCTGTTTTCTGTCCTTTCTGGAATATGTTTTCACAGAGGGGCCACAAACTTTGCTGCTGGCTCAGCTGTGTCGTGCAGTGGGACCACTGTGGAGCTGGAACGAGCTGTGTCCCACACAGGGCAGCCCCTCTACCTCGTCTCACAGAGGTCACGCTGCAACAACCCCTAACCCTTCCACTACCGAATCCTAGCCACATATAGTCAAAAAAGTGCCCATTGGAAATACCTGCTCAGCCCTGCTCCTGGCTGGACCCACAAGTGGGCAAGGCAGCAAACAGACTAGGATGGAGACAAAGCCCAGATGGTCAAGTTGATCGCATTAGTGTTTCCCAAAGTAGCACCAGCCTTGTCCTCCTCCCCACCTACAGATTCCTGGAGGTCCCCTCCTGTGGCTGGCAAGTTGGATTGAACTGCCTCGTGGGAAGGGAGAAAGACCTGTGTCCCCAGGACACCCACTGCCTTGTGGGGAGAGCTCTGCCTGCTGCTCCACACCCACCAGTCTGCCTTGCTGAGGGTCACTTTGGGAGTGCTGGCTGCTAAGGCAGCAATAGGAGAAAGCAGGGGGGCAGTGGCAGAGAGAAGGGGCTGAGAGAAGAGGAGGGCCACGTGCAAGGGTGCCCAGAGAGCTAGAGCAGGGCATGTTCAACCTTGCTGGGAGAGGCAGCAGCTGTCAGGAGCAGGGGAAAAAGGAATTAGCAGAGGATGGTTTCGATCCATCAACCTCTGGGTTATGGGCCCAGCACGCTTCCGCTGCGCCACTCTGCTCCCCCCAGCACTTTAGCTGGGACCTCCCAGAGCCCTGCCTGATGCTCCCTGGCACTGCCAGCACTCATGCCACCTTCACTTCGTCTATCCCGTGCCCTCAGCGGGACAAGAACATTGTCTCCCTGTCTCCTCCTGCTTTGGGTCAGTGGTGAGTAGCACAAGGGCCTTGCTTTGCCCTTCTCCCCACATCTCCGGCCCATAGCCCTGGATGGGGATTTTCTCTTTGACCACCCAAGCTGGCTCTGCAGGTGGTCTGCTGTCCAGTGAGCTGATGAGGGCTGCAACCCTGCCCAGAAATGCAGCTCCCAGGGGCCTGCAGGTCTGTGCTCAGCATAAAAGTCAGATCTTTGCTGGCTGAGGAGGGAGACAAGGACGCTGTAACATAGAATTACCAAGGCAAATAATTCTGGTATAGCAATGCACATAGTGGTTCCCCAGCCTAATGCACGGAGGACCCCAATATAGAGGAAATCAGGGTTTATATATGTTTACAATACAGTTGTGTCGCCGAAAGATATTACTCATGTTACTATTGCTCACAAAATCAGTATGTGCTTCTTCCGGGCAGGTGGTGCAGATGTATGATCAGGGGGGTCTTAATCTTCATTGTTCTAAGCTAACATCCCATTCAGGTGGAGGGGTTTCATACTAGATTCAGGTCGATTGCTGTTCTGGGCATGGTTATATAGCTGGAGTTTTCTTTGAAAGACAAATCTCGGGTTGTTTTATAGTCCATATGGGTTGTTCTCAGCCAGTGAGAGCCGGTTTAGGTTTGGTCTTCAGGTCACATTGACCCTGAGGTAAAAGGTGTTAGTCCTAGGCAGTGTTCATTTTTCTAAGCAAGTTGCATAGCTGTTAGCACCTTGCCTTTCACACCAGCTGTGAAGGCCTTGCCCTGCCCTTGCTGTGCTGTGCTCCCCAACAGCTCCCAGCTTGTCGTCCTTCCTGGAGCAGCCCTGCCCTTGCTGCTTCCTGACAGCCAAGGGCTGCTCCTGCCACCATGCAGTGTGCCAGGGAGTCAGAGAAACCCCAACCCCTCCTCTCCCTGCCTGGTATGGATCCTGCCCTGCCCAATACTGCTGGGGGTGGAGGTGGCTCCCAGCCACCCCAGGGCAGGGCTGGATGAGCTGGACTGCCTGGTGCCCTGTCTTAAATGCTGCAAGGCATCCCAGGAAGGCTCTGGGCAGTCTGAGCTTTTAGAGCCTCTTGGTGAGGCTCTTCCTGCCACTTGCCTGCGGCTCCTGTTTCAGGTGTAGGGAAGACAGCTGCTGGGGCTGTGCTGCTTGGGAAGTCAGGGGAGATCAGGCTCAACAGCCAACAAGAGTGGACCTCTTTTCATGGCTTATACTCAGCACCTGTCCATTCTCTTCCCCATCCACCCAGGAATTTCCCATCCACCCAGGAATTTCCCATTCATCCAGGAATTTCGGAGGTGGGGGGGTAGAGGACAATTGCTCTAGGCAAAAGTGTTTCATTGTCTCCCTGGGCAGCAGGCACAGTGTGGAGCTGAGTCCCAGGGCTGCAGCCTGGTCAATTTTAGGGAGCCCAAAAGGAGACTGCACCCCGTAGTTGGCAGGATTCAAACCTGCGCGGGGAAACCCCAATGGATTTCTAGTCCATCGCCTTCACCACTCGGCCACAACTACCTGCTCCAGCCCTCTCTGCCCTGCTGCTCACATGCCCTCTGCAATGACACCTGGCTCCCTGGGAGTTTCAGGGCCAGGCTTCACTCGAAGCTCTGCAGCTGGGACCTTCATGGAGCATGACAGCCACATGGAGCCAGGTTGCCAGAGGCCTTGACAGGTGGAACCCCAGGGACTACAGTTCAAGCTCCCAGTGCCTTTTCCTCAGCCAGGCATCTGGGATATCCTGCCACAGGGCATGGTTTCACTTCCCAGCTTCCTTGGGGCTGCTCTTGTTTAATATCTTTATTGATGATCTAGATGAGGGGATCGAGTGCTCCCTCAGCAAGTTTGCAGATGACACCAAGTTGGGTGGGAGTGTCGATCTGCTTGAGGGTAGGAAGTCTCTGCAGAGGGATCTGGACTGGCTGGATCGATGGGCCGAGGCCAATTGTATGAGGTTCAACAAGGCCAAATGCTGGGTCCTGCACTTTGGTCACAACAACCCCATGCAGTGCTACAGGCTTGGGGGCGAGTGGATGGAAAGCTCCCCTGCAGAAAAGGACCTTGGGGGGTTGATTGACAGCTGGCTGAAGATGAGCCAGCAGTGTGCCCAGGTGGCCAAGAAGGCCAATGGCATCGTGGCATGTGTTCAGAAATAGTGTGGCCAGCAGGAGTAGGGAGGTGATCGTGCCCCTGTAGTCAGCGCTGGTGAGGCCCCACCTCGAATCCTGTGTTCAGTTTTGGGCCCTGCACTCCAAGAAGGACATTGAGGTGCTGGAGTGTGTCCAGGGAAGAGCGACAAAGCTGGTGAGGGGTCTGGAGCACAAGTCTGATGAGGAGCAGCTGAGAGAGCTGGGGTTGTTCAGTCTGCAGAAGAGGAGGCTGAGGGGAGACCTTCTCGCTCTCGGCAATTACCTGAAAGGGGGTTGCAGAGAGGTGGGTGTTGGTCTCTTCTCCCAAGTGACTAGCGACAGGACAAGTGGAAAAGGCCTCAGGTTGCTGCAGGGGAGGTTCAGGCCAGATATTAGGAAAAATTTCTTTACTGAGAGAGTGGTGAAACACTGGAACAGGCTGCTCAGGGAAGTGGTGGAGTCAGCATCACTGGAGGTGTTCAAGGAACGTGTGGACATGGCAGTGTGGGAAATGGTTTAGTTGGCATGGTGATGTTGGTTGATAGGAAGCTGAAGGAAACCCCAGGCAGCCGTGTGGAGGAAAGGAGGGATTGTGGTAGTTGTGGTCTATTAGACCCCACCTTGCATGCTTTAGCGGGCATGGTGGTGTTGGTTGATGGTTGGACTTTGATGATCAACAGGTCTTTTCCAACCTTAGTGATTCTGTGGTACTGTGACTACAGCTGCAGCTCCTAGTGTCTTGTCCTCAGTCTGGCATCTGGGATATCCTGCCACAGGGGATAGTTTAACTCCCCAGCTGGCGTCTCGGCTGCTGCCAGGAAAGAAGGGAAGGCAGCTGTGTGGAGACAACCAGGGCTGGTGGCAGTTGTGGGGTGGGATATTAGACCCTGCTTTGCTTCTCAAATTTATCTGAGGGGGACTCCAAGGCTGCTGTGAGCACTAGGGTGGGGACATTCCTGCAGGGAATATGGTGAACTCCTGGCAGCACCTCCAGCCTCCTGGGGACATAGGATGGTGTCAACCCTTGAACAAAGACCATGACTGCCCTGCAGGTCATTGCTTTTTAAGAGGATTGGTTTGTGAGAGTGGGAGAGATCTATGGAAAGGGCAAGGTGGAGCCTGGCTGAGGAGAAGTGAGGAGGGGCAAAGGAAAATAAATGGGAGGTGTGGATGACTTAAAGGGAGACGGGAGAGAGCTTGTTTTGGGGGAATAGGTATGACAAGAGCTTTTTTCCATCACTGGTAAGCATTGTCTAATACCTGAGCATGGACCAAAATATTAAAGGATCTGCAAAATCGATCATTTCCATCCCTAGATGAAAGCAGTTCCAATTCCCTTTTGGATCTGTAGCAGGAGCATTTTGAAAATGGCACTGAGTAGTTGGTATGGAGGTGGTACATGAGGGTGGGAGGTAGTTGCAGTCAAGAGGGTCAGCATGAGGAGTGGCTTGAGGATGTATGTGTCCAGGGGGCTGGAAGGAGGAGGCCGGCCAGTCAGTGAAGTGGAGGAGCAGGAGACAGGCCAGGCTCTGATCTGGAGGAGCAGGAGGCAGCACTGCCCACAGGTGCATTGCTGGTATAGTGCTGAGCATAGCTGCCTTCTGAGCAGTTGACCTGGCTTTGATTCCTGGCCAATGCTGACAAACATCTCTGTAGCCTGGCTCCAGGGTTTCTTACATCTTCTGCAGGCAGCCTCTCCTGCTCAAAAAATACCCAGATTTCCCCTGGGATTTCAAGCCGATCCCCTGGCCTCTCTGCAGCCTTGAGACCAACTGAGACCAATGCTTTCAGCCTGCTGGCAGGGCTCCAGGCTGAGCTCCTCACTGCAATGCTGGTACAGGAGCCAGGGGAGAGGATTTTTTAGCCTGGCACGGAGCTGCACCTGCTGCTGCTGTGGCTGGTTGCACCTGGCAAGAAAAGCATTCTGCCATTGCGGGGCACAGATGACACTCAATAAAGACTAGGTGGTGGTCAAGGGAGAGACTGTGCTTCATGAGGGCAGCGCTGCCATTTTGGAGTGTGGTGGGAGGGGGCTTATTCTTGAGGCCTCCTCCTCAAAGGCCTGTCTGTCTGATCTGAAGTCACCCTGCTGACCTACACCATCCAGGCTCCAGCATTGCAGAGACTTAGTGAAGTTTAATGGAATGGGGTGTAATGATGTTCCTGGTAACTAAGAACTGAGACATCCTCATTTCTCTTGCAGCCTATAGCCTGGGGGCCAAGGGAAACATAAGGAGCCTCTCTCAACTAGACTCTCTACCAGAAGGGCATGAACCTTCTCAAGTCTCTGATTCCTGGGTTGCTTAAAGAAAAAAACAATGTTCTTTGCTCTACTGACAGCCCAAAACCATTCTGGGCAAGGGGTTGTATGGAGGGTTTGGTTTGGCAGAGTTTTTACAGATTCCCCCTCTGCATTCAGAGGTGCTACAAGTAGGTGGAGTTACGAAGACACGTACCTGCCCCAAAGTTCATGCACCTCAAGCAGCAATAACTGCTGAGAGGTTTTGGTGCTGCAACACTGAGGAGAGTTAATGCACCATCTGGGAGACTACACAGTGACACTGGATCTAGCTTTGTGCTTTGCTGCATGCTTGCATGTAAGATGCCTTGGTTTACGGCTGAGCAGCTTAGGTGCTTTTTTGCTCCTAAACACCTGTGAGTAGCAAGGTGCATCACCAAAAGGAAAGGACTCCTCCTAGGATTCAGGCTCAGAAAGGCAACTTGTCCCTGCCTGTTTACAAAGGTGCCCTCCACAACTGAGCTGAGCACACACGTCCAAGTTTGCATGCCACCTCAGGAAGTGTTGTCATCTCAGGCCAGTTCATAAGCCGCCTTCTGTCCTCTGCCAGTGGGTACTCAGAGTAAGCCGTGAAAAGTCACTGCTTCCTGAGCATACCTGCAAGATGTGCTGGGTACACTGGCAGAAGAAATGAGGTGAGCTCCCGAGTGCTTTCAGTGGCGGGAATCAAGGCTGAGCCTTGGAGATATCACAGGGCTGTGATGACCAGATTACAGACTCAAGCTCCATTGCTCTGAGGCTTTTTAGCCTTTCTCTTGCCTGCTTGCATATTTTTGGAGCTGTGGTATCATTTCGGAGAGCTCCACCCAAAACTGCTGGTAAGCTCAGGAGAGAAGCCACTTGCTCCTGGCAGAGCAGGTGGCTAACTGAGGGAGGAGGGGAACAAACCACCACAAGTCTCCAGCTATGCTGCACAAAGTCTTTAATGAGAAGGAGCAAATGCAGTGGCACAGAACAGAGACCAAGAAACACGTCTGTGGGGTTCAGGGAGTCACAGAGAATGGCCCATTTGCCAAGGACAAGCTGCAAACCAAAATGCTTTTTCCCATTCTGCTCTACTTGGTGGCAAGCCCACCAAGAGCAGTCCCTAACTCCAGCACCCTCACCCTGTCAGCAAGAGCTCAGAGCAAAGCATAGCCAGAGGAGGGATGGCGAGGCCTGCTATGCAGCGAGGAGCAGTGGGTGCAGGTCCCTCCTGCCAGGTGGGATGAGGACACCCAGCCCGTCTGCAAGCCATGGCCATGCTCCTTCTGCAGAGTCCTCGTCTTCCTTCCTGCTGCAAAGGGGATGATTCACCAGCTTCAGCAGTTCAGACTGCAGTGGAGTGGAGGCAGACACAGCCCCGACCCCCCCAGACCAAGGGAGCCTCCAGAAGAGATGGGAACCCCCCCGGCACTCAGAGAGCTCCCAACAGCAGCTGACAGAGAGGATCCCACGGCTGTGCTCTGAGGGAAAGAGGTGAGGATGGGGCCCGGCAGGGTCACCACCACCGGGGAGGCCTGGATGGCCACCGTGGAGTCAGCGCAGCGGGCGACACAGGGCTCACTGCAGCTGCTTGCAAGTGGGGTTGGGCCAGAGGCGCCGCAGGGGCGTGGGAGACAGGGTCTGAAGCAAGACATCTCTTGGTGAGGGAGGCCAACCTGAAACACAGAGTAGAGAGGAAACATCGACCCCCCCCCCCCCATCAGTCTGTCTTTCTTTTCCTCAGCTCTTTCTGAAGATCCACTTTGCTGCCCTCCATCTCCATTTCTAGCTCCATGTCCAGAGAGGGCCTGCAGCTGATCTTGCTAACAAGCACAACAGGCGTGACATCTCACCTTAAGGCTAGATTTGAAGGACTAGGAGCAGAGCTGTGCCTAACTGGCTGCTGATTCCACCAGGACCTCCTTCTGCAGTTCCTTGTGCAATAGCACGGCTGAAGACTGATGAAAGGATCCCATCAGAAATAGGCCGGGTTGAACAGCTCGCTCAGAAATCACCTCTTAAAAACACATGCTGTGCCTGCAGCTCGCATGGTACTTACTGTGCCCTCCAAGTTTCACAGCACAGGAAAACTTTTAGAATAGGACCTAGCACAGTGGGTTCAAAGCACCTGTGGAAAGACTGATCACACCCCATCTCCAGAAACAAGAATTGCTGCATTGAAGAAGGCACAGGATACACTTGGCCATTAGGTTAGAGACCATCTGCTGCAGGTGGAAATTTTGGCAAGCAGACCTCCCTGCAGGTGAGCCCCACTGATCCCCTTCTGCTTGAAAGAACCCCCCTCTTCCCAGCTCTCCCCAGCCACCTCCACCAAAAGGGAAAGAGGTTACAGCCCTAGAACATTTCCATTGCAGGGCCAAGTTGACGTAGCCCAAGTATCAACCTGAGTAGCCACCATGACAGCAGTTCAGCCCACAGGGAGAGATGGAGCGGGCTCAGGCTTACCTCGTTCCTTGAGGAAAGGGAGGCAAGAGAGGAGGATGCAGAGCCTGGAGCAGCACAGCCTTTTATGCTGTGTCCCAGAGCCCCACAGCGTCACAAACATTCCTTTCTCATGAAGCATCTAAACACCTGGCAGTTGCCGCTTGCCTAAACCTCACTGGTGGTTAAGCCCTTGCCTCTTTCATCTCAAATATTGTACTCCCTTTTCATACCCTCAAACATGGATAAGGTTGATGTGTGTCCCAGCTTCATAAGGCCAATTAACTCGGAGGTCTCAGGCTAGTGTACAAGGAGATTTTCAGTGGGTTTGCATCATGTGGATTGCCTTTGTCACATCACCCCCCTCACGGTGAGCATGGCCACCAGTCATGGTGAAATTGAGCCATGAAGAACAGCTCAAGTCAGCCGTCAAGCGCTTTCAGTGCAGGCACTCAGGCTAACCCTGAGAGAAATTCCTCCCTGCATGTCATCGTAGACACACAGGAGACTGTGGGTAAATTCAGGCAGAATGTCAAGACTGCACCTGCATCCCATATGGGAGAGGAGATGCACCTCTCCAGGGATGTGGCCCACATCGAAATTGACCCGTTTTGCTCAGCAAGGTTATCCCAGAGGCCAAAGGCCTGGATGGCCTGCCTTTGAGGAGAGGCTCAGGGCAGGGGGCCAAAAGCTCACAGCCCTTTTTCCTGAGTCAGTGATGGGGTGGCCCATTCCATGAATTTTAAGCTACAAAGGGACATTGGATCAGTCTCCCAGAGCACCTGGCAGTCATTGTGATGTGGAAGAGCTGGGAAAAGCCCTGAACTCCAGGCAAACATGAGTCACCCTGCTGTGGCCTTCAGTGGACATGGTGGCCCAGCCTCAGGCATGCCAGGGATACCACAGCTCATATCCCCAAAGTGCCCCTTTCCTCAAGGACACTTCCACACATTTTAGCACCATTCCTGAAATAAGCTGCTGCTTCTGTGCAATCTCACGATGCTGCTGCCTTCCAAGGCATTGCCTTTTGATGGCTGCTCAGGGGCCTATGAGACTCAGTGCACCCCAGAGTAATGAGGAATGGATGGAACTTCTGGAGGTCCTCTGGGCCAACCTCCTGCTTGGAGAGGATCAAACTTCCCAGGTACCTCAGAAGGCTTCCATCAACTTCTGAACACTGCCTCTGTCAGAGAGGTCACTGTCTCTTGAGCAGCTCTTCCAGGACTACACCACACCCCTAGCTGCTTCTTTTCCCAAAAAGTGAGCTGGTGTTTCCCATATTGCAACTTGAGAGTGTTGCCTCTTGCCCTTTTGCAGTGCACGTCTCAGGAGAGTCTGGCTCCATCCTTTCCATGACCTCCTGTAGCTGGTGGGAGGCAGCAGTTCCATCCCGTCCTCCCCACCTTGCCTCCTCTCTGCCAGGTTCGACAAAACTGGTGCCCTCAGCTTGAGGCCTGGTCCCCACCCTACCAGCCAGGGGCTCTCCCAGCTGAGCCTCCCAGGTCCACAAGTGGGCCACCAGGAGATGACAGTGAGGGTGCCACCCACCAGAGAAGATTCTAGGGTTATGGGAATAGCTGTGGAGATGGTCGGGAAGTACATACCAGGATTAGGAGTGAAGACTCCCACCGGGACTTGCAGTGAAAGCTTTCCTGGGACAGACTTTCCCTCCTCCTTCCAGCCCAGAAACGTCTATAGTCACTGATAGTGAAATGCAGAGCAGTTGGTGTTCCCTGCACAAACCAGCCCTTGTGCTCTCCATGGAGCCATGGAGCACACTCAGACCTCTTGGCTGATGCAGATCAAACCTAGAACTAGGTGCATTTTAAAGGTGGGATGAAACAACAAGGCTGAGAATGAGATCGAGAAGTGGGCATCCTTGAGGTGTCATTATACGGTCCACGCGAAATATGTGGTCCAATATCTTTCACTACAAGAACGATACTGAGGTGCTGGAGCGCGTCCAGAGAAGGGCGACTAAGCTGGTGAGGGGTCTGGAGCACATGTTTTATGAGGAGCGGCTGAGGGAACTGGGGTTGTTTAGCCTGGAGAAGAGGAGGCTGAGGGCTCACCTCATCGCTCTCTACAACTACCTGAAAGGGGGTCGCAGAAAGGTGGGTGTTGGCCTCTTCTCCCACGTGATGAGTGACAGGACAAGAGGAAATGGCCTCAAGTTGTGCCAGGGGAGATTCAGTCTGGATATTAGGAAAAATTTCTTTACTGAGAGAGTTGCAACACCCTGGAATAGACTGCCCAGGGACCCAGGGAGGTGGTGGAGTCACCCTCCCTGGAGGTGTTCAAGGAACGTGTGGACATGGCATTGTGGGACGTGGCTTGATAGGCATGGTGGTGTGTTTGTGGGGGTTTTTTTTGTTTGTTTGTTTGTTTTTGTTTTTTTAAATGGTTGGACTTGATGATCTTACAGGTCTTTTCCAACCTTAGTGATTTATTCAACGCAATTAAGAAGGAAGCCAAGAACAAAGGCATGGCTGAAAAGGCCCTTTACTGCACACAGTCTTTTCCCCACGACAGTGACTTGAGATTGACTCATGAGCAGGAAACCTACCCACAATAGCCCTGTCTCCTACAGATAACCTCCACCCACCAAAAAACACACAACAAGAGAACATTAGGTCTCAGGCGCTGATTAAGATTTGCATGGGATTTATGTGAATCAAAGACTATGGAGGATCCTTAGCGCCTTGTCCAGCTGACTTTTGAAAATCCCGGTGATGGAGAATCCACCTGTTCCAGTGAAAAAGAAATCTCCAGGGGATCTTTTTCTTGGTATCAAATCAACTTTTCCCTTGATGCCAGATGTGTCTGTGGTCTCATCCTTTCTTTGAGCACGTCCAGCAAGGGACTGCCTCTGCGTTCTCTACAAACTGTGCTTCACACAGTGGAAATCTGCAATCAGTTGCCCCCTCATCTTGTTTTCTCCACACTGAACAAACCAAGATCCCTCAGCATCTCCCTCAATCACCAGTGCTCCGGCAGCCTCCGATCCCACCCTGTGCATGTCATCTCTTCCTGATAGACATGTGCACAGGAAGACCTCTTCTGTGGCTCATACTTCCTGACCACAGTCCATCTGAAAAATGCCACCAGTGCTCGTGCAGCCTGCAGTGGGATGGTGTGGGGTTTCTCTGAAAGAAGAAGAGCTGCTCAAGAGACAGTGACCCCTCCAACAGTGGCAGTGTTCAGAAGTAGATGGGGCAAGGCCCAGAGCTTCCTGAGGTAACTGGGAAGTTTGGTTGGCTTGGAGCAGGAAGTCCTCCCAGAGAACCTCCACAGGTCCCTTCTGACCTTCATTATTCTGGGGTGCCCTGAGTCTCATGGACCCTTGATCAGCCACCAAAAGGCAATGCCTTGGAAGGCAGCAGCAGCATGCTATTCCGTAGAAGCATCAGTTTTTTCAGGAATGGTGCTAAAATGTGTGGAAATGCCCTTAAAAAAGCAGCACTTTGGGAAGAATGAGGCCACTATGTCCACTGAAGGCCACAGCAGGGTGACTCATGTTTGCCTGGAGTCCAGGGTTTTTCCCAACTCTTCCACATCACAATGACTCCCAGGAGCTCTGGGAAGTTGATCCAATGTCCCTTTGTAGTTTGAGAGACGTGGAATGGGCTACCCCTTCATTGACCCAGGAAAATGGGCTGTGAGCTTTTAGCTCTCTGCCCTGAGCCTCTCCTCAGAGGCAGGTCATCCAGGCCTCTGGCCTCAGGGATGACCTTGCTGAGCAAAACAGGCCAATTTGGGTGTGGGTCTCTTTCAGGGAAGGACATAGGCATCTCTTTGATCACCATCCTATGTGTTGATTTCCTTGTTTCCAACAGGCTCCCCACTTCCCAAGGTGAGCCCAGACCCCTGGCTGGAAGAAACATGAGGGCCTTGTCATGTCGTCAAGGGACAGGGCTGTGGAGATCCCATGGAGAAGTCACTTGAAAGAGACCTGCCTGACCCTCTGGTCTGCTCTTCGTTGTTATGAATCTACGTTTGTTCCCTGGGCTCATGGGGCAAAAAAACAGGCTGTGGCAGAGCCTGATAAGCAAAAGCAAGGTCCTCATGGCCCTCACTCCTGCCTGCAAGAGGATTTCCTCCAGCCACAATGATTCTTCTGTGTCATTGAGCTTTGCCACATCCCTGGAGAGGTGCGTCTCCTTCCCATATGGGATTGTGCAGCCTTGACGTTCTGCCTGAACTTACCAACAATCTCCTGTGTGTCTACGATGACCCGTGGGGCGAAACGTCTCTTTGGGTTAGCTTGAGTGCCTGCACTGAAAGCACCTGAGAGCCAACCTGAAGTGTCCCTCATAGCTGAATTTGACCGTGACTGGTGGCCACACTCACCGTGAAGAGGACAATGTGACAAAGGCAATCTGAGTGACACAAACCCACTTAAAATCTCCCTCCACAGTAGCCCTAGACCTCTGAGTTAATTGGCCTTATGAAGCTGGGAAACAGACGAATCGTCCCAGGAGGGCTGGGATATACTGAAATATATTTTTCTTAGAGCACTAGAGCTCTCAATCCCAACGTGCAAGAAGTCAGTCAGGGGAGGCCGGAAGCCAGCTTGGCTGTCAAGACCTCTGAGCCAAACTAAACCACAAAAGCAAGAGGATACACATCCTGAGGAGATTACAGGGATATGGCCCGGGAGTGCAAGAAGGGCATCAGCAAAGCCAAGGCACACGTGGAGCTGACCTTGCAAGGGACAAGACAAATAACAAGAAGGGTTTCTTCAGGTGCATAGGACAACAAAGGAAGATGAAAGAAACTGCACCGCCTCCCTCCAGATGAGCGAAACGGAAGACCGGGCTACAACCGACATGGAGAAGGCAAAGGTACTCAATAACTCTTTGGCCTCAGTCTTCACAAGCACGTCCTCTAGCCACGCCACCCAACTCACAGAATCCAAAGGCAGGGATTGGGAGAATGAAGTACCACACGCCGCAGAAGGACAGGTTCAAGACTATCTAAAGAACCTGAATGTGCACAGGTCCATGGGGCCTGAGGAGATGCATCCGAGGATCCTGAAGTAATGGCAGAGAAGTTGCTAAGCCACTATCCATCACTTTTGAAAAGTCGTGGCAGACCGATGACATTCCCAGTGACTGGAAAAGGGCAACATAATTGCCATTTATAAAAAGTGAAAAAAGGAGGATCTGGGAAAATACAGGCCCGTCATTCTCACCTCTGTGCCCAGCAAGACGATGGAGCAGATCCTCCTGGAAACTATGCTATGGGACATGGAATACAGAGAGGTGAATGGTGACAGCCAACATGACTTCACTAAGGGCAAACAGTGCTTGAAATTTTAGTGGCCTCCTAAGACAGAGTTACAACATTGATGGGTAAGGGAAGAGCGACTGATGTCATCTACTTGTGCGAAGCATTAAATACGGTCCCCGCACAACATCCTTGTCTGTAAAATGCAGAGATAAGGATTTGGCAGGTTGACCACTCGGTACATAAGGGATTGGCTACACGGTCGCGCTCAAAGAGCTGTGGAAAACAGCTAGATGTCCAGGTAGAGAACGGTGACCAGTGGTGTACCTCAGGGGTCCGTACTGGGACCAGTATTATTTAACAACTTTGGCAGGGACATGGACAGTGGGATTGAGTGCCCCCTCAGCATGTTTGCAGTGACACCAAACTGAGTGCTGTGGTTGATACTCTAGAGGGAAGGGACGCCATCCAGAAGGACTTTGACAGGCTAGAGAGGTGGGCCTGTGTGAACCTCACTAAGTTCAACATGGCCAAGTGCAAGGTCCTGAACTTGGGTCGGGACAATCCCAAACATGGGTACAGGTGGGCCATGAGTAGATTGAGAGCAGCACTGCGGAGATGGACTTGGGGGTGTCGGTGGATGAAAGACTGAATATAAGCCCGCAATGCACTCTCGCAGCTCAAAAAGCCGATCGTATTCTGGGCTGCATGAAAAGCAGTGTGGCTAGCAGGTTGATGGAGGTGATTCTCCGCCTCTGGTATGGTATGAAAAGGGAGTACTACATTTGAGATAAAAGAGGCTAGGGCTTAATCATCAGCAAGGCCTTGACAAGCAGCAAATACTAGGTGTTTAAATGCTTCATGAGCAAGGAATGTTTGTGACGCTGCAGGGCCCTGGGACACAGCATAAAAGCTTGCGCTGCTCCAGGCTCTGCATCCTCCTCTCTTGCCATCCCTTTCCTCGAGGAACAAGGTAAGCCTGAGTCCGCTCCATCTCTCCCTGTGGGCTGAACTGCTGTCATGGTGGCTACTCAGGTTGATACTTGGGCTGCGTCAGCTTGGCCCTGCAATGGAAATGTTCTAGGGCTGTAACCTCTTTCCCTTTTGGTGGAGGTGGCTGGGCAGAGCTGGGAAGAGGGGGGTTCTTTCAAGCAGAAGGGGATCAGTGGGGCTCAGCTGCAGGGAGATCTGCTTGGTAGAATTTCCACCTGCAGCAGATGGTCTCTACCCAAATGGCCAAGTGTATCCAGTGCCTTCTTCAATGCAGCGATGCCTGTTCTGGAGATGGGGTATGATCAGTCTTTGCATGAGTGCTTTGAACCCACTGTGCTGGGTCCAGTCCCATAAGTGGATGAGCCTTCCTGTACCATGCTACTTGGAGAGCACAATGAGTGCCGTGAGAGCTGTAGGCACAGCACGTGTTTTGAATAGGTGATATCTGACAGAGCTGTTCAACCCAGCCATTGCATCAATCTTCACCTGTGCTATTGCACAAGGAACTGCAGAAGGAGGTCCTGGTGGAATCAGCAGCCAGTTACGCACAGCTCTGCTCCTAGTCCTTCAAATCTCGCCCTAAGGCGAGATATCATGCCTGTGGGCAAGTTGGCAAGATCAGCTGCAGGCCCTCTCTGGACATGGAGCTAGACATGGAGATGGAGGGCAGCAAAGTGGATCTTCAGAGAGAGCTGAGGAAAAGAAAGACAGACTGATGTTGGGGTCCATATTTGCTATGTGTTTCAGGTTGGCCTCCCTCACCAAGAGATGTCTTGCTTCAGACCCTGTCTTCCACGCCCCTGCGGTGCCTCTGGCCCAACCCCACTTGCAAGCAGCTGCAGTGAGCCCTGTGTCGCCCGCTGCGCTGACTCGACGGTGGCCATCCAGGCCTCCCCGGTGGTGGTGACCCTGCCGGGCCCCATCCTCACCTCTTTCCCTCAGAGCACAGCCGTGGGATCCTCTCTGTCAGCTGCTGTTGGGAGCTCCCTGAGTGCCGGTGGGGTTCCCATCTCTTCTGGGGGCTCCCTTGGTCTGGGAGGGTCAGGGCTGTGTCTGCCTCCACCCCGCTGCAATCTGAACTGCTGAAGACTGCGGATCATCCCCTTTGCAGCAGGAAGAAACACAGGGATCCTGTAGCAGCAGGAGAGTGGCTATGGCTGGCAGATGGGCTGGGTGTCCTCATCCCACGTGGCAGGAGGGACCTGTGCCCACTGCTCCTCGCTGCATAGCAGGCCTCGCCATTCCTCCTCTGGCTATGCTTTGAGTTCCTCGAGAAAGGGCTCATGCTCTTCTGCTTTGATGAAACTCCTGCTGACAAGGGGGAGGGTGCTGGAGTTAGGGACTGCTCTTGGTGGGCTGGGATTGCCACCAAGTAGAGCAGAATGGGAAAAAGCATTTTGGTGTGGATCTTGTCCTTGGGAAATGGGCCATTCTCTGTGACTCCCTGAGCCCTGTAGACGTGTTTCTTGGTCTCTGTTCTGTGCCACTGCATTTGCTCCTTCTCATTAAAGACTTTGTGCAGCATAGCTGGAGACTTGTGGTGGTTTGTTCTCCTCCCCCCTGAGTTGGCCAACGCCTCTGCAAGGAAGTGCGAGAACCTGTGTAAGTCACTGCCCATGGCAGGGATTGTGTCCCCTAGCATTGGGCACTGCCAGTTTTGGGTGGAGCTCTATGAACTGATAGCAGAGCACCAAAAATTAGCAAGCAGCCAAGAGAAATACAGAAAAGCCTCAGAGAAATGGATAGAGCAAGTAACAATGGACAGGGGTGGAAATACACGTAATGCCACACACAGTAGTCCTGGTTTACTGTTTTACTGTGAGGGTGGTGAAACATGGGAAACGGTTCCCCAGGGAGTCTTGCGGAGTCGCCATCGTTGAATGGATGTCCAACATCCAACCAGACAAGGCCATGAACAGCCTCCTCTACTTGACCCTGCTTTGAGCCGGGCTTGGACTGCATCATCTCCATCACAACATCTGTTGTGTGATTTGGTGAGCCACTGCTGGATGTCCTCATCCAGGAGCAGCCATCAAGAACAAGGGAGCATAGAGGGGATAGGGCCCAGTACGCAGGTGTGGTGGGCACAGGGCAGGAGAAGGGACACTGATGTCTGTCCCAGGGCTGGGAGTATGGGAAAGAAGGAAGATCACGAGTGACGCAACAGCAAGGCAAGGGGATAATGTGTAAGCACAACGAGGAAAGCTCCGAGGGAGCTAGAAGCTTGAGGTCCCATTGAGATTTGAACTCAGATGGCTGGATTCAGAGTCCAGAGTGCTCACCATTACACCACAGGACCTCCTGGACACCTGCTCTCTTTTCCCTGCGGCCACCCTCGCTGAGCCACATGCTCCTGGCTGAGCCTGCCAGTGTCTCCATCTCCCTGGCCATCACCAAGCGCAGCCTTCCTCCAGGGCCACTGGGCCCTCTAGTCACAGGGCCTTTTAAGGGAGCGGTAGACCCCTTTGCTCAAGCTTGCCATGCCCTCTCTTATAAGACCCAGGCTGTGAGAATCTTGCTTTCTCCTGATTAGATCTGGTTATGAAGTTTCCAGCAGAACCTCTTCAACGTTGCACCTCACAGAGTACATTCATGGCCCAGCAGTCAGTGGTTTGATGCTTGCACATGCGGTCTCTGCTGCTGCTTCCTTTTACCCCTATGTTGGACAGCCTGTCACTCTGCCTGGGTAAGTTACTGCCTCTCCTGTTTCTCACCTTGTAGCTCATACTAAGCAGCCATTAGCCAGATATCCTTGTAGTCCTAGCTGAGCTCCTGACCTTGCCGAATAAGACGACCCAGAGAGAGGGCAGGGGATGAGGTTCAACAGAGGGAAGAGCTGGCAGGAGGACCCAGAGCAGCTTGTGCTGGGTTTCACAAGCTGGACTGCCTTCCCCTGCTAAGATAGTCCTGGCTGACATGAAACCCTGGTCCTTTCTTCTAGCACACGCTTGCCCCTTCTGCCCCAGCTTGGCCTCTGTGAGAATGCTGTTTTCTCTCCCCAGTCTGCTCCAGACTCAGGTACATTTCACTGTGAGCCTGACGGAGCTTTTCCTCATGCCCTGGGACCACCACACTGCCTGCTCAAGAAGGATCCATGCAAAAGTTGCAATAGTGCTATCCTACTTCTGCCAAGGTTTGAGTCAGTGTATTGTGAGCAAGGCCCTTCCTCCAAGCAGTCAGACAGGAGGAAACACATGCAGGGACACTCAAACCGATTTCAAACTTACCCCGGGACACTGAGGACACAACCTCCTGGTGCCTTTGGACTGCTTGAAGCACTGGTCTGGCATCCAGTATTTCTGAACCCACAGGACAGGCCGCGCTGTCATCCCCAAGCCTAAGATACCAAACAGCAGGTTACATTCCGAGAGGGCATGAGAAACACCCAGTCACTGAAGAAGGGTTAAATCTCTACAGATTCACAACTCTGAAAGCATGCCCCGGAGAAGCAGCATTGCTGATGGCTTTTCTCCTCAATCCCTGGGATCCGCAGGCCCGAGCAGGGTGGGAGGAGTGTTTGGGAACAGCAAGAGCAGGGACCAATCTCTGAAGGTCTTGCAAAGAGCTGGAGGGACCCCCACCTCTGGGGGCTGGAGCACAAGGAAAGGGACAGCCCTTTCCCATGCAGATGCTGTGCCACTGCAGAAGGAGGGATGTCCCTTCTAGGGCTGAGACAGTGTTTCTCCAAGCAATGGAGGGTGTTCCTGGGGCTCTGCTAGTCTCACCCAGCACTCAGGCAGAAAGGATTCTGGGCGAGTGGGTTGTGTGGGCCAGCGCAGGCAGCTTCCTTGCTCAGGGCACTTTGTCCTTGGTTTCCTTCCTGGCAGCACTGCCTGCTGGGGTTGCCGTGGTCCCCAGCCCGTTTGCTTCCCCAAGGTCATGGCAAATGTTCCTTCCACTGTAGCCTCAAATGCTGCTCCTCCCTGGGGGACACTGCGGGGAGGACACTTTGTGCCCCCCTTACAAGTTTCAGGGGTCAGCCAGAGATCACCCAAAGCTCCCCAGCACCTGGGAGCTGCAGCTCAGGCTAGGCTGACCCACACAGGAAGCCACGTCACTCCTGGGTCGTGCACTGCCAAGGTCTTTCTGGCTGAGGATAGGCCTCGGCAAGCCAGAGAGCCACCTTCACAGAATCACAGAATCACTAAGGTTGGAAAAGACCTGTAAGATCATCAAGTCCAACCTTAAAAAAACAAACAAACAAACAAACAAAAAAACCCCACAAAAACCAAACCACAACACACCAAAAACCAACCCACGCAACACCACACAGCACCATGCCCATCAAGCCACATCCCACAATGCCACATCCACAGGCTCCTTGAATACCTCCAGGGAGGGTGACTCTTTCAGGTAGTTGTAGAGAGCGATAAGGTCTCCCCTCAGCCTCCTCTTCTCCAGGCTAAACAACCTCAGCTCCCTCAGCCGCTCCTCATAAGACTTGTGTTCCAGACCCCTCACCAGCTTCGTCGCCCTTCTCTGGACACGCTCCAGCACATCAATGTCTTTCTTGTAGTGAGGGGCCCAAAACTGAACACAGTATTTGAGGTGCGGCCTCACCAGAGCCGAGTACAGAGGCATGATCACCTCCCTGCTCCTGCTGGCCACACCATTTCTGATACAAGCCAGGATGCCGTTGGCCTTCTTGGCCACCTGGGCACACTGCTGGCTCATATTCAGCCGGCTGTCAATCAACACCCCCAGGTCCTTTTCTGCGGGGGAGCTTTCCAGCCACTCGTCCCCAAGCCTGTAGCGTTGCCTGGGGTTGTTGTGGCCAAAGTGTAGAACCCGGCACTTGGCCTTATTGAACTTCATCCGGTTGGCCTCGGCCCATCGATCCAGCCAGTCCAGATCCCTCTGCAGAGCCTTCCTACCCTCAAGCAGATCAACACTCCCTCCCAACTTGGTGTCGTCTGCAAACTTGCTGAGGGAGCACTCTATCCCCTCATCCAGATCATCAATAAAGACATTAAATAAGACCGGTCCCAAAACTGAGCCCTGGGGGACTCCACTTGTGACCGGCCGCCAGCTGGATTTCACCCCATTCACCACAACTCTCTGGGCTCGGCCATCCAGCCAGTTTTTTACCCAGCGAAGAGTGTACCTGTCTAAACCACGAGTCGCCAGCTTCTCCACGAGAATACTGTGGAGAACAATGTCAAAGGCTTTGCTGAAGTCCAGGTAGACAACATCAACAGCCTTCCCCTCATCCACGAGGCGGGTCACCTGGTCATAGAAGGAGATCAGGTTGGTCAAGCAGGACCTGCCTTTCATGAACCCATGCTGGCTGGGCCTGATCCCTTGGTTATCCTGCACGTGTCCCGTGAGCGCCCTCAAGATGAGCCTCTCCATAACCTTCCCCGGCACCGAGGTCAGGCTGACAGGCCTGTAGTTCCCTGGATCCTCCTTCCGACCCTTCTTGTAGACGGGCGTCACGTTGTCTAGCCTCCAGTCATCCGGGACCTCCCCCGTTGACCAGGACTGTTGATAAATGATGGAGAGTGGCTTGGCAAGCTCCTCCAACAGCTCCCTCAGCACCCTTGGGTGGATGCCATCAGGCCCCATAGGCTTATGAGTGTCCAGGTGGCATAGCAGGTCGTTAACTGCTTCCTCCTGGATCATGGGGAGCCTATTTTGCTCTCCATCCCTGTCATCCAGCTCAGGGAGATGGATACCCTGAGGATACCTGGTGTGGCTCTTAAAGACTGAGGCAAAGAAGGCATTAAGTACCTCAGCCTTTTCCTCATCCTTCGTGACAATGTTCCCCGCCGCATCCAGTAGAGGATGGAGATCCTCCTTGGCTCTCTTTTTGTTGTTAATGTATTTATAGAAGCTTTTTTTGTTGTCCCTCACGACTGTGGCCAGGTTGAGCTCTAGCTCGGCTTTCGCCTTCCTAATTCCCTCTCTGCATGACCTAACGAGGTCCTTGTATTCTTCTTCACTTGCCTGCCCCTTCTTCCAGAGGTGGTAAGTCCTCTTTTTTTCCCCGAGCCTCAGCATAAGCTCCTTGTTCAGCCAGGCCGGTCGTCTTCCCCGCTGGCTCTTCTTACGGCACATGGGCACTGCCTGCTCCTGCGCCTTCAAGATTTCCTTCTTGAAGAAGGTCCAGCCTTCCTGGGCCCCTTTGCCCTTCAGGACCGTCTCCCAAGGGACCCTCTCAACCAGTGTCCTGAACAGGCCAAAGTCTGCCCTTCGGAAGTCCATGGTAGTGGTATTGCTGACCCCCCTCCTTACTTGGCTAAAAATTGAAAACTCTATCATTTCATGGTTGCTAAGCCCAAGACGGCCTCCGACCTTCACTTCTCCCACCAGACCCTCTCTGTTCGTAAACAGCAGGTCAAGCAGGGCACCTTCCCTTGTAGGCTCGCTTACCAGCTGCATGAAGAAGTTATCTTCCACACACTCGAGGAACCTCTGGGACTGTTTCCTCTTAGCTGTGTTGTACTTCCAGCAGACATCCTGTAAGTTGAAGTCCCCCACAAGAGCAAGGGCTTGCGACTGTGAGACTTCTGCCAGTCACTTGTAGAACGCTTCATCGGCCTCTACGCCCTGGTCGGGTGGTCTATAACAGACCTCCAGCAGGATATCCGGCTTGTTGGCCTTCCCCCTCATCCTTGCCCATAAGCATTCAACCCCGTCATGACAATCATCGAGCTCTATACAATCAAAGCACTCCTTGACGTACAGAGCCACCCCACTGCCTCTCCTTCCTTGCCTATCCCTCCTGAAGAGCTTATAGCCCTCCATCGCAGCACTCCAGCCATGCGAGTCCTTCACACAGGGGAAGCCCCCTCACCTTCTCTTGAACCCACACCTCCCAGGGAGACTGCAACCTGAATAGAGCACCTTAGACTGCTCCATCTAATGCTTCTGCTAATGCGGCCTCTGCTGCTCCTCCCTTAGCGACTGCCAGAGGCAGCCCAGCTCAGCCAGCCTCCTCCTGGCACTGCTGCAGGGGGAGCTGGCTCCTGGGAGAGCTCTTGCCCTGCTCCCACCAAGGGCCGCTGGCAGCTGATCGCAGCTCCTACACGCACTTCAGACCACACAGTACCCAGCACAGGGGCAGCATCTCACAAGGCCAAGGCAGTCCTTCATGTGAGCAAGCAAAGGAACCGTCAGCAAATTATGGCTCTGCACATGCCAACATCTGGACAAGGGGCTCCAGGCACACATCTGCCTTTCCCATGACTTCCTCCATTCCCTCCAGAGCCTCAGGAGATGGGAAGACAAACACTTGGCCTGCAGTGCTGCCTTGTGGATGGCTCCTGGGGCAACAAGGGTGCTTCCTTCTTCCCTGCTTGGGACCGGGAAGGCTGGGCAAGGAGGGCTCTGCCACACCAGCCCCTGGGGGAATGCTGTGCCTGTCTCAAGGAGTCAGTGTGTGGGAAAGGGGCTGGAGAGTCAAGGCAAAAGGACAGGAGATGCAAGACCAAGTGCTGAGCTCCAGTTCCTGTGGGGAAGAGGCTCACTTACTGCCCATGGTGCAGAGGAAGGAGGGCACAGCTGGGCCTTGTTGCTTCATGGAAGGAGCTAGACTGAAAGGCATCTCAGGAGGTCACTAGTCCAAATGCCTACTCAAAGCAGGGCTAGCCCCAAAGCTAGAGCAAGTGGCTCAGTGCCTGAGCCCCATTGAAACTTGAGTGTGATACCCAGGCATGGAGAATCCCCAAGTTCTCTGGGCACCTGCTCCAGAGCTTCAGCGCTCCCTGAGAATCTCTGACTGGTCCAAAGCAGCCCCCTCAGTCTGCTTTTGCCAAGGCGGGCCTTGCTAAAAGCCAGGGCTGTGTGTGCTGGGCTGGGAGGTGCCCAGAGGCCTGGCCATGAGGCTTGTGGAGCCAGGCTGAAGAAAATTCTCTCTGCGTTGGCCAGGAATTGAACCTGGGTCAACTGCTTGGAAGGCAGCTATGCTCACCACTATACCACCAACGCACCTGTGGGCATTGCTGCCTCCTGCTCCTGCTCCTGCTCCTCACAGACTGGCCGGCCTCCTCCTTCCAGACCCCTGCACACGTAAATAACCTCAGCTGCTAGGCTGTGTGTGTTTTCTGTGTGTGTAAGACATTGGCTAGGCAATCCCAAGCTGCAATAGCTGCCGACTAGGGGAGATCTGTATCAGGTTTGGAGCAGGACACTGGACAAACCAGGACTGAGCTGCAGGCATGGACTCTGCACAGGCCTATGGTACAGCCCAGGGTCCAAGGGAACTGCTGGGTGCATGTGGGAGGGAAGGGGTCTGTGTCCAGCACTGGTCTCCAGCCCTAAGCAGCTAGATGGAAAGAAAAGGATAGGGCTGTCTGTCTTGATTCATGCTTGATTCTCACGTAGTGAGAAACAAATAGACAAACATAAACCACCGCCTTACCTCTGCCCTGTCCCGGGCTCAACTTTACTCCTTCACACTGGTCTCCTTTACTTGCCCAAGAGGGATGGATCTTCCCTCCACTCTTTCCCACTTTTTTTGTTCAGTTCGGCTCTGTCTGTCTAGTGTTTTCTGTCCTTTCTGGAATATGTTTTCACAGAGGTGCTGGCTCAGCTGTGTCGTGCAGTGGGACCACTGTGGAGCTGGAACCGGCTGGTTTCCACACAGGGCAGCCCCTCTACCTCGTTTCACAGAGGTCACGCTGCAACAACCCCTAACCCTTCCACTACCGACTCCTAGCCACATATAGTCAAAACAGTGCCCATTGGAAATACCTGCTCAGCCCTGCTCCTGGCTGGACCCACAAGTGGGCAAGGCAGCAAACAGACTAGGATGGAGACAAAGCCCAGATGGTCAAGTTGATCGCATTAGTGTTTCCCAAAGTAGCACCAGCCTTGTCCTCCTCCCCACCTGCAGATTCCTGGAGGTCCCCTCCTGTGGCTGGCAAGTTGGATTGAGCTCCCTGGTGGGAAAGGAGAAAGACCTGTGTCCCCAGGACACCCACTGCCTTGTGGGGAAAGCTCTGCCTGCTGCTCCACACCCACCAGTCTGCCTTGCTGAGGGTCACTTTGGGAGTGCTGGCTGCTAAGGCAGCAATAGGAGAAAGCAGGGGGGCAGTGGCAGAGAGAAGGGGCTGAGAGAAGAGGAGGGCCATGTGCGAGGGTGCCCAGAGAGCTAAGGCAGGGCATGTTCAACCTTGCTGGGAGAGGCAGCAGCTGTCAGGAGCAGGGGAAAAAGGAATTAGCAGAGGATGGTTTCGATCCATCAACCTCTGGGTTATGGGCCCAGCACGCTTCCGCTGCACCACTCTGCTCCCCCCAGCACTTTAGCTGGGACCTCCCAGAGCCCTGCCTGATGCTCCCTGGCACTGCCAGCACTCATGCCACCTTCACTTCGTCTATCCTGTGCCCTCAGCGGGACAAGAACATTGTCTCCCTGGAAAGTTCACCTGCTTTGGGCCTGTGGTGAGTAGCATGAGGGCCTTGCTTTGCCCTTCTCCCCACATCTCCGGCCCATAGCCCTGGATGGGGATTTTCTCTTTGACCTCCCAAGCTGGCTCACAGGTGAAGAAGGAAACCCCGGAGCGAGGGGTCAGCCTTGTTTCTTTGCAGGGTGGAGAGGAGCTGCTCTCCAGTGAGCTGATGAGGGCTGCAACCCTGCCCAGAAATGCAGCTCCCAGGGGCGTGCAGGTCTGTGCTCGTCATAAAAGTCAGATCTTTGCTGGCTGAGGAGGGAGACAAGGACGCTGTAGCATAGAATTACCAAGGCAAATAATTCTCTTATTATAGCGATGCACATAGCCGTGCCCCAGCATATTGCGTGGAGATCCCCAATATAGAGGAAATCAGGGTTTATGTATATTTACAATACAGTTGTGTTGACCAAAGAAATTACTCATGTTAAGGGTTCAGCTAATCAGCTACTATTGCTCACTAAATCAGTATGTGCTTCTCCTGGGCAGGTGGTGCAGATGTATGATCAGCGGGGTCTTAATCTTCATTGTTCTAAGCTAACATCCTGTTCTGGTGGAGGGGTTTCATACTAGATTCAGGTAGATTGCTGTTCTGGGCGTGGTTATATAGCTGGAGTTTTCTTTGAAAGACAAATCTCGGATTGTTTTATAGTCCGTATGGGTTGTTCTCAGCCAGTGAGAGCCAGTTTAGGTTTGGTCTTCAGGTCACGTGGACCCTGAGGTAAAAGGTCTTATTCCTAGGCAGATGTTTTTCTTCTAAGCAAGTTGTATAGCTGTTAGCGCCTTGCCTTTCACACCAGCTGCAAAGGCCTTGCCCTTCACACCAGCTGTGAAGGTCTTTCCCTGCCTGTGCTGTGCTGTGATCCCCCACAGCTCCAGACTTGTCCTCTTCCTGGCGCAGCCCTGCCCTTGCTGCTCCCTGACAGCCAAGGGTTGCCCCTGCCACCATGCAGTGTGCCAGGGAGTCAGAGAAACCCCAACCCCTCCTCTCCCTGCCTGGTATGGATCCTGCCCTGTCCAACACTGCTGGGGGTGGAGGTGGCTCCCAGCCACCCCAGGGCAGGGCTGGATGAGCTGGACTGCCTGGTGCCCTGTCTTAAATGCTGCAAGGCATCCCAGGAAGGCTCTGGGCAGCCTGAGCTGGTAGAGCCTCTCGGTGAGGCTCTTCCTGCCACTTGCCTCCTGCTCCACACCAGTCTGCCTTCATGACACCTAAAGTGAGGGGCACTTTGTGAGTGCTGGCAAGGTGTCAGATCGATGAGGTGTCTTCCCTTCACCTTCAGCAATGAGGGCCATGTTGTGCAGGCTCTCTCTGGAGATGAGCTGCTGCAGTTTCAGGTGTAGGGAAGACAGCTGCTGGGGCTGTGCTGCTTGGGAAGTCAGGTGAGATCAGGCTCAGCAACCAACAAGAGTGGACCTCTTTTCATGGCTCATACTCAGCACCTGTCCATTCTCTTCCCCATCCACCCAGGAATTTCCCATCCATCCAGGAATTTCCCATTCATCCAGGAATTTTGGGGGTGGGGGTCGAGGACAAGTGCTCTAGGCAAAGGTGTTTTCATTGTCTCCCTGGGCAGCAGGCACAGTGTGGAGCTGAGTCCCAGGGCTGCAGCCTGGTCAATTTTAGGGAGCCCAAAAAGGAGACTGCACCCCGTAGTTGGCAGGATTCGAACCTGCGCGGGGAAACCCCAATGGATTTCTAGTCCATCGCCTTCACCACTCGGCCACAACTACCTGCTCCAGCCCTCTCTGCCCTGCTGATCACATGCCCTCTGCAATGACACCTGGCTCCCTGGGAGTTTCAGGGCCAGGCTTCACTCGAAGCTCTGCAGTTGAGACCTTCATGGAGCATGACAGCCACATGGAGCCAGGTTTTCAGAGGCCTTGACAGGTGGAATCCCAGGGACTGTCTGGCTGGCCTATCCCAGAGAGTCATGGTGAGTGGAGCGAAATCCAGTTGGTGGCCGGTTTACAAGCGGAGTCCCCCAGGGCTCAGTTTTGGGGCTGCTCTTGTTTAATATCTTTATCAATGATCTGGATGAGGGGATCGAGTGCTCCCTCAGCAAGTTTGCAGACGACACCAAGTTCGGTGGGAGTGTTGATCTGCTTGAGGGTAGGAAGGCTCTGCAGAGGGATCTGGACTGGCTGGATCGATGGGCCAAGGCCAATTGTATGAGATTAAACAAGGCTGGTTTTTGCTGGTTGATGGTTTGACTTGATGATCTTACAGGTCCCTTGAACCCTTGAACAAAAACTACGACACCTTCCATGCAGGTTGTTGTTGTTGTGGAGAGGGAATGGCCTGGGAGAGTGCAAGAGATACATGGAAAGGACAAAGTGGAGCCTGGCTGAGGAAAAGTGAGGAGGGTGAAGGGAGAATAAATGGGAGGTGTGGATGAGTTAGAGGACAACAGGAGGGAGTTTGTTTTGGTGCAACAGGTTTGTCTAGATCTTTTTGCCAGCACTGGCAAAACAGGCAATTTCCATCACCAGATGAAAGGAGCTCCAATTCCCTTTTGGCTCTGGAGCAGGAATATTTGGAAAATGACGTTGAGGAATTGGTGTGAGGAGGTGGTACATGTGGCAGTGCCTGCCTGCATGCAGATCAAGGGTGGGAGGTGGTTGCAGTGAAGAGGGTGAGCACTAGGAGTGGCTTCAGGAAGTGTGAGCATAGCTGCCTTCCAAGCAGTTGACCTGGCTTTGATTCCTGGCCAACACAGGGAAAATTTTCTTCAGCCCAGCTCCATGGTTCCTTGACAGCTTCTCGGGCTCAGGAACCACACAGCTTTCTCTGGGGGATTCAAGCTGCTCCCCTCACCTCCCTGCAGCCTTGAGACCAACTGAGACCAGTGCTTTCTGCCTGCTGGGCGGGCTGCAGGCTGGGCTTCTGACTGTGGTGCTGTTAGAGGAGCCAGGAAAGAGGGATTTCTGGCCTGGCCCAGAGCTAGTCCTGCTGCTGCTGCTGGTTGCACCTGGCAAGGAAAGCATGCGGCCGTGGCCGGGTACAATATATACAAGATCAATAATGCCTAGCTGGTTGTCAAGGGACACACTGCTTCATGAAGACAGGTATACAATTTGGGGGTGTGGGTGGAGGAGGCCTGTTCTTTATGTAATGTCTCAAAGTCACACGGGAGTGAATTTGCTCTCCATCCTCCTCTATCTTTTCAATCTCTCCAGTGCTGCCTGGTCAAACATGGGCTGGTGCCCACGGGGTGCCCTCCACAACCCAGTTGAGCCCACATGTCCAATTTTTTCTGCCACCTCATTGATCCTCACCACAAACCACATATTGTGCATCACTTCCCTTCCTGGCACAAACATCACTCTCAGGAGATGCCACATTGCCTTGTCTCCTGGTGCATTCCTTTACACCCTGTACCACCATCCTCTCCCCATCCCACCCCTCCACAGGAGTACAGCAACCAGCTGTAGCCATGTTTGCCTGCAGATGATCAAAGTGGTCCAGTCTTCTTTCCTTCAGCGGACAACAGGCAGCCTGGCGGGGAGACAAACCCATGGAAGAGTGTTGTCATCTCAGACCAGTTCATGAGCCCACTTCTGTCCTCTGCCAGGGGGTACTCAGGACAGGCAGTGAAAAGTCACTGCTTTCTCACCATACATGCAAAGCCCCCTGGGTACACTGCCAGAAGAAATGAGGTCAGCTCTCAAGTGCTTTCAGTGGCGGGGCTCAACATTGACCCCGAGCGATATCACAGGGCCGTGATGACCAGATTACAGACTCATGCTCCATTTCTCTGAGGCTTTTTAGCCTTTCTCTTGCCTGCTTCCTTATTTTTGATCATCTGGTCTCAGTTCAGCGAGCTCCATCCAGAAATGGTGGTGAGCTCAGCATAAAGGCCGATACTCTTCCTTGCAGATCAAGAAGCTAACTGAGGGAGGAGGAGAACAAACCAGCACGAGTCTCCAGCTATGCTGCACAAAGACTAATGAGAAGAAGCAAATGCAGTGGCACAGAACAGAGACCAAGAAACACGTCTACAGGGTTCAGGGCAAAACAGAGAATGGCCCATTTCCCATTTCCTTTCACAGGTCAATGGATCAAAACCATCCTAACTGTGTTTCCCCCCACTCCCCGCAGCCGCTGCCTCTCCCTTACTTCTTAGAGTAAGTGTTAACCTGCACTGCTGTGACTCCATCTCTCTGGGCACCCATGGCCATGGCCCTCCCACACCCTCAGCCCCTTCTCTCTGCACTCCCAAAGTGCCCCTCAGCAAGGCAGACTGGTGGGTGTGGAGCAGCAGGCAGAGAACAGCACAGCACAGAGCTCTCCCCACAAGGCAGCGGGTGTCCTGGGGACACAGGTCTTTCTCCCTTCCCATCAGGCAGCTCAATCCCCAGCTTCCCAGCCACAGGAGGGGACCTCCAGGAATCTGCAGCTGGGGAGGAGGACAAGGCTGGTGCTAGCTCAGGAGACACCAATGAGATTGACTCAACCACCTGGGGGCTTTCTCTGTCCTAGTCTGCTGCTGTGCCCACTTGCAGGTCCAGCCAGGAGCAGGGCTGAGCAGGTATTCCCAGTGGGCACTGTATTGGCTATATGTGGCTAGGTGTTGGTAGTGGAGGGCAGAGGGGGAGCTGCTGGGTGGCCTCTGTGAGAAGAGGTAAGGGGCTGCCCTGTGCCAGACACAGCTGGTTCCAGCTGCCTCCACAACACTGAGCCATCTGCAAAGCTTGTGGCATCTGCAGCACCCATGCTGGAACTGGTAGATGTTCCTGAAGGGACTGTGACCTGTGGAGAAGCCACGCCAGTGAAGAATTTTCCTGACAGGCCTGAAGTGTGTGGATGAGCCCATGCTGAAACAGATATTCCTGTTTAGAACTGCAGCACATAGAGAACCCATGCTGGAGTAGTCTGCGGTGAAGGACTGTAGTTGAGCCTGGTAAAAGTGGGAGGAATGGTGTTGTTTTATTTGTCTTTCATTCCTCACTACACAAAACTACACATGGCCTGATCCATTTCTTCCCTTCTGGCTGCTCTGGACTAGAATTGAGTGCTGGACACACCCCCTCTGTCACTCCCACACTCACGTCCGCTGAACAGCAGGTCCACTGAAGCCTGCGCCTGACAGTAGATTTGTGCAGCGTGCATGCCTGGAGCCCAGGGCCTGTTTGTCCGGTGTCGTGCTGCAACCCTGGGCAGTCCCTGATGCCAGTCCACTCTACTCACTGGCTAGTGCTGCTTGAGATTTCCTAGCCAACATCTTACACACACACAGAATCACACACACACACACACAGAAAAAAGGGACTTCAGTCACACAGAAATGTGCAATGGAAAATACCAATCAAATTCTTGTTCTTCCTTTGACTGGAAAAGGTTTCCAGGAAGAGTTGCTTCTTTTCCTTTCCAGGGATCAAGGTGAGGCAGACCAGCTTGCAGTTCCCCAGTTCCTCCTTTGTGCCCTTCTGGAAGATGGAGTGACATTGACTTTCTTCCAGGCCTCAGGAACCTCTCCCACTTGCCATAACCTTTCAAAGACAATTGAGAGGGGTCTCTTCCAGAAGTCCTCCTTGTCTGAGTGCTTTGTGACCTGGCAGCAGGAACATGGCATGGATATCTGCAAGTGAATCCCTGCTACCTGGGCACCTGATGGGTCAGCAGTCAGAACATGGCTTGGATGTTGACTGAGAGGTCACCTCTGCCTCCACAGGATATCCCAGATGCCCAGCTGAGGACAAGGCGTTAGTCCCTCCGGGACTTGCAGTGAAAGCTTTCCTGGGACAGACTTTCCCTCCTCTTCCCAGCCCAGAAACGTCTATAGTCACTGAAAGTGAAATGCAGAGCAGTTGGTGTTCCCTGCACAAACCAGCCCTTGTGCTCTCCATGGAGCCATGGAGCACTCTCAGAGCTCTTGGCTGATGCAGATCAAACCTAGAACTAGGTGCGTTTTAAAAGTGGGATGAAACAACCAGGCTGCGAATAAGATCGAGAAGTGGGCATCCTTGAGTTGTCATTATATGGTCCACATGAAAACTTTTATTCAATGCAATTAAGAAGGAAGCCAAGAACAAAGGCATGGCTGAAAAGGCCCTTTACTGCACACAGTCTTTTCCCCACGACAGTGACTTGAGATGGACTCATGAGCAGGAAACCTACTCACAATAGCCTTGACTCCTACAGATAACCTCCACCCACCAAAAAACACACACAAAGAGAATATTAGGTCTCAGGCTCTGATTATGATTTGCATGGGGTTTATGTGAACCAAAGGGTTTTATTTAAAACAGCAACAGCTGCCAAGAATGATGCAGTCCTAGGCAACATCGGTTGGAAAGCAGCTTGCAGGTGTGTAGACCATGCTCCAGCTCAGTGCAGGGCTAACTGCACAGACTATGGAGGATCCTTGGTGCCTTGTCCAGCTGACTTTTGAAAATCCTGGTGATGGAGAATCCACCTGTTCCAGTGAAAAAGAAATCTCCAGGGGATCTTTTTCTTGGTATCAAATCAACTTTTCCCTTGTTGCCAGATGTGTCTGTGGTCTCATCCTTTCCTTGAGCACCTCCAGGAAGGGACTGCCTCCACCTTCTCTACAAACCGTGCTTCACACAGTGGAAATCTGCAATCAGTTGCCCCCTCACCTTCTCTTCTCCACACTGAACAAACCAAGATCCCTCAGCATCTCCCTCAATCACCAGTGCTCCGGCAGCCTCCGATCCCACCGTGTGCATGTCATCTCTTCCTGACAGACATGTGCACAGGAAGACCTCTTCTGTGGCTCATACTTCCTGACCACGGTCCGTCTGAAAAATGCCACCAGTGCTCGTGCAGCCTGCAGTGGGATGGTGTGGGGTTTCTCTGTCCTGGCAGGAGTGTTGGAGAGACATGCTCCAAGCCTGAGATGGATGTGTGCATGGAATGCCACCTGCTCTGCATTTTACTTTCATGCCAGTTACTAAGAGGCCCTTGTAGGCAGAAGGGCGGGAAGGAGGAGGGAAAGTCTGTCCCAGCACAGCTTTCACTGCAAATCCCGGAGGGAGCCTTCACTCCTACTCCTGGTATTTACTTCCCGTCTGTCTCCAGATCTTACCCCATAACCCTGGGATCTTCTCACCAGTGCTGGCACCCTCACTGTCATCTCCTGGAGGCCCACTTGTGGACCTGGGAGGCTCAGCTGTGAGAGCCCCTGGCTGGCAGGGTGGGGACCAGGCCTCAAGCCCCTGTTCAGGTGAAAGCATACCTGTTTTGTGGGTACATGGTTGGAGTGGGTCATCTAGAAAGCTCCTTTCCAACACAAGCTCATTGATGAAAGCTGAGGGGAAGGATCATTGTTCTTCCCTTGGCATTACAGAAGCCACATCTGGATTGGTGTGCCCCTTTTGGTTTGATGTAAGCTGAAGTTTCCTGGACAACACCTCTCACACACACATAAACACACACTCCCACAAAAAGAGGAGAGCACAGTCACACAGAAATGGGCTACAAATAGTGTAATGAAAAAGCCAATCACTTTCATGTTCTTCATTTGTCTGGAAAGGGTTTTGAGGATGAGTTGCTCCTTCCCCTTCCCAGGGATTGAGGTGAGGCTGGCCAGCCTGCAGTTCCCCAGGTCCTCCTTCATGCCCTTCGTGCCCTTCAGGAAGATAGGAGTGACATCGGCTTCTTTCAGGCCTCAGGAACCTCTCCCAACTACCGTCACCTTTCAAAGACAATCCAGAGTTTCTTCTTCCAGAAGTCCTCCTTGTTGCCTCAGTTGCCAACTCTCAACATAGGGAGCCTATGGCACATGTGCCCGCTGGTCAGCCGCGCTGCATGTGCCATAGCCATCCCATCTATAGGTTTATACACTTTGTACACGCATCATATTACCATAATCCAGCAGTCATGTATCGACCATGCTCCAGCCGATAGCAAGATGTTATAAGGCAAGTAAAATTATGAACTGTGCTTTGTATTCTTTCACCACTGCACGTCCTCCCTGTCCTCCCTCTGTATTGCTCAGACTCTTTATCTCTATGGTCAGTATTTCAAACACTAGGCAATAAACCATCTGTTTTCTTGCGCTGACTGTGGTTTTCTCAGCTATCTACTTCTCACCCAATGTTGCAGTTTTCTTAGTTATCTACTTCTCACCTAGTGTCCATCCACAGACCAAAATTCCACCTTTTACCCCTTCCGTACACAACTTGTGAGTTCCCTTCTACCTCATTCCCTGCTGGTCCAGCAGCAGGTGTGTGGTTTGCATTTTGAATTTAAGGTCACTTCTGTCTCTGCAGCTGATAGGGCACTGTGAAAAAGCAAAACCAACACTAACAAGCTGCAAAAAGTGAAATGCCAGCTGCCTTTCTGGGAAAGGAAGTGAAAGGGGGCGTGGTGCAGCCCTGCAAGAGTCGCCCAAGAGACAGTGACTCCTCTGACAGTGGCAGTGCTCAGAAGTAGATGGGGCAAGGCCCAGAGCTTCCTGAGGTAACTGGGAAGTTTGGTTGGCTTGGAGCAGGAAGTTGTCCCAGAGAACCTCCGAGGTCCTTTCTAACCTTCTGGGGTGCCCTGAGTCTCACGGGCCCTTGATCAGCCACTGAAAGGCAATGCCTTGGAAGGCAGCAGCAGCATGTAATTCCGTAGAAGCACCAGTTGTTTCAGGAATGGTGCTAAAATGTGTGGAAATGCCCTTGAAGAAAGCAGCACTTTGGGAGGAACGAGGCTATGAGTTCTGGTATCCCCGGCACACCTGAGGCCGGGCCACCATGTCCACTGAAGGCCACAGCAGGGTGACTCACGTTTGCCTGGAGTCCAGGGTTTTTCCCAACTCTTCCACATCACAATGACTCCCAGGAGCTCTGGGAGGTTGATCCAATGTCCCTTTGTAGTTTGAGAGATGTGGAATGGGCCACCCCATCATTGACTCAGGAAAAAAAGCTGTGAGCTTTTGGCTCCCTGCCCTGAGCCTCTCCTCAAAGGCAGGTCATCCAGGCCTCTGGCGTCAGGGATGACCTTGCTGAGCAAAGCAGGCCAATTTGGGTGTGTGTCTCTTTCAGGGAAGGACATAGGCATCTTTTTGATCTCCATCCTATGTCTTGATTTCCTTGTTTCCAACAGGTTCTCCACTTCCCAAGCTGAGCCCAGACCCCTGGTTGGAAGAAGCATGAGGGCCTTGTCATGTCGTCAAGGGACAGGGCTGTGGAGATCCCATGGAGAAGTCACTTGAAAGAGACCTGCCTGACCCTCTGGTCTGCTCTTCGTTGTTATGAATCTACGTTTGTTCCCTGGGCTCATGGGGCAAAAAAACAGGCTGTGGCAGAGCCTGATAAGCAAAAGCAAGGTCCTCATGGCCCTCACTCCTGCCTGCAAGGGGATTTCCTCCAGCCACAATGATTCTTCTGTGTCATTGAGCTTTGCCACATCCCTGGAGAGGTGCGTCTCCTTCCCATATGGGATTGTGCAGCCTTGACGTTCTGTCTGAACTTACCAACAATCTCCTGGGTGTCTACGATGACCCGTGGGGTGAAACGTCTCTTTGGGTTAGCTTGAGTGCCTGCACTGAAAGCGCTTGAGAGCCAACCTGAAGTGTCCCTCATAGCTGAATTTGACCGTGACTGGTGGCCACGCTGACCGTGAAGAGGACAATGTGACAAAGGCAATCTGTATGACACAAACCCACTTAAAATCTCCCTCCACAGTAGCCTGAGAAGTCCGAGTTAATTGGCCTTAGGAAGCTGGGACACAGATGAATTGTTTCGATGCTAGGAAGCATCATGCTCACAGGCGCTGAGTCTGATAGAGGACTTCAATGACCCAGACACAAAGTAATTATTGCAGAGGTCAGGTTTGGAGGTAGCTTGGGCTGCAGCGATCATTCCCTGTTGGAATTCTCAATCTTGAGGGGTACAGGACATGTAAAAAGTCAAGTCAGGACCTTAAAACTCAGAAGGGCAAACTTTTGGCTGTTTAGGGCGGTAAAGTGCGGGAACCCTTGGGAAACTGCCCTCCAAGATAAAGGAGAGGAGGGCTGGGATATATTGTTACATATTTTTCTTAGGGAGCCAGAGCTCTCAGTCCTGACATGCACAAAGTCAGGCAGGGGAGGCAGGAAGCCAGCTTGGCTAAGTCAAGACCTCTGAGCCAAACTAAACCACAAAACCAAAATGCATAGGCAGTGGAGACATCCTGGGGAGATTATACGGATATGGCCCGCGAGTGCAAGGAGGGCATCAGGAAAGCCAAGCCACAGCTGGAGCTGACCTTGGCTAGGGACGTGACAAATAACAAGAAGGGTTTCTTTAGGTACATAGCACAACAAAGGAAGATGAAAGAAACTGCACCCCCCTGAGGAGCGAAACGGGAGACTGGGCTACAACCGACATGGAGAAGGCAAAGGTACTCAACACTGTTTTTGCCTCGTCTTCACAAGCACGTCCTCTAGCCGTGCCAACCAACTCACAGAATCCAAAGGCAGGGACTGGGAGAATGAAGTACCACCCACCATAGGAGAAGAACAAGTTTGAGACCATCTAGAGAACCTGAATGTGCACAAGTCCATGAGGCCTAATGAAATGCATTTGAGGGTCCTGAAGTAATGGTAGAAGTTGCTAAGCCACTATCCACCACATTTGAAAAGTCGAGGCAGACTGCTGACGTTCCCAGTGACTGGAAAGGGGAAGCATAATTGCCATTTTTAAAAAGTGAAAAAAGGAGGATCTGGGGAACTACAGGCCAGTCATTCTCACCTCTGTGCCCAGCAAGATGATTGAGCAGATCCTCCTGGAAACTATGCTACGGGACATGGAATACAGAGAGGTGAATGGTGACAGCCAACATGACTTCACTAAGGACAAATTGTGCCTGAAATTATAGTGGCCTCCTAAGACAGAGTTACAACATCGGTGGATAAGGGAAGAGCGACTGATGTCATCTGTTTGGGCGAAGCATTAAATACCGTCCCCGCACAATACCCTTGTCTCTAAAGTGCAGAGACATGGATTTGGCAGGTGGACCACTTGGTGGATAGGGGATTATCTGCATGGTCACACTCAAGGAGCTGTGGACAACAGCTTGATATCCGGGGTGGAGACCAGTGACCAGTGATGTCCCTCAGGGGTCTGTACTGGGACCAGTAATATTTAACATTTTTGTCAGGGACATGGACAGTGGGATTGAGTGCCCCCTCAGCAAGTTTGCGATGACACCAAGCTGAGTGTTGTGGTTGATACTCCAGAGGGAAGGGATGCCATCCAGAAGGACTTTGACAGGGTAGAGAGGAGGGCCTGTGAGAACCTCATGAAGTTCAACAAGGGAAGTGCAAGGCCCTGCACCTGGGCCAGGGCAATGCCAAACATGGATACAGGCTGGACGATGAGAAGATTGAGAGCAGCAATGCAGAGAAGGACTTGGGGGCTACATCAAAAGCAGTCTGGCTAACAGGTCGATGGAGGTGATTCTCCCTCTCCAGTATGGTATGAAAAGGGAGTACAATATTTGAGATGAAAGAGGCAAGGGCTTAATCATCAGCAAGGCCTTGACAAACAGCAACTACTAGATGTTTAGATGCTTCATGAGCAAGGAATGTTTGTGATGCTGTGGGGCTCTGGGACACAGCATAAAAGCCTGCGCTGCTCCAGGCTCTGCATCCTCCTCTCTTGCCTCCCTTTCCTCAAGGAACGAGGTAAGCCTGAGCCCGCTCCATCTCTCCCTGTGGGCTGAACTGCTGTCATGGTGGCTACTCAGGTTGATACTTGGGCTGCATCAACTTGGCCCTGCAATGGAAACGTTCTACAGCTGCAACCTCTTTCCCTTTTGGTAGAGGTGGCTGGGGAAAGCTAGGAAGAGGGGGGTTCTTTCAAGCAGAAGGGGATCAGTGGGGCTCAGCTGCAGGGAGATTTGCTAGGCCAAATTTCAAATTGCAGCAGATGGTCTCTAATGAAATGGCCAAGTGCATCCAGTGCCACCTTAAATGCTGCAATGTTTGTTCTGGAGATGGGGTATGATCAGTCTTACCACTTGTGCTTTAAAACCACTGTGCATGGCCCTATCCCATAAGTGGATGAGCCTTTCTGTACCATGCTACTTGGAGAGCATAATGAGTGCCATGAGAGCTGTAGGCACACTGTGTGTTTTTAAGAGGTGATTTTTGAGACATGTCTTCAACGCAGCCTATTTGCGCTGAGACAATATTATCAGTCTGCAGCTGTGCTATTGCAGAAGGAACTACAGAAGGAGGTCCTGGTGGAATCAGCAGCCAGTTAGGCACAGCTCTGCTCCTAGTCCTTCAAATCTAGCCTTAAGGTGAGATGTCACACCTGTTGTGCGTATTAGCAAGATCAGCTGCAGGCCCTCTCTGGACATGGAGCTAGAAATGGAGATGGAGGGCAGCAAAGTGGATCTTCAGAGAGAGCTGAAGAAAAGAAAGACAGACTGATGTTGGGGTCTGTGTTTGTTCTGTGTTTCAGGTTGGCCTCCCTCACCAAGAGATGTCTTGCTTCAGACCCTGTCTCCCACGCCCCTGCGGTGCCTCTGGCCCAACCCCACTTGCAAGCAGCTGCAGTGAGCCTTGTGTCGCCCGCTGCGCTGACTCGACGGTGGCCATCGAGGCCTCCCCGGTGGTGGTGACCCTGCCGGGCCCCATCCTCACCTCTTTCCCTCAGAGCACAGCCGTGGGATCCTCTCTGTCAGCTGCTGTTGGGAGCTCCCTGAGTGCCGGGGGGGTTCCCATCTCTTCTGGGGGCTTCCTTGGTCTGGGGGGGTCAGGGCTGTGTCTGCCTCCACTCCACTGCAGTCTGAACTGCTGAAGCCTGCGGATCATCCCCTTTTAAGCAGGAAGAAAAATGAGGACCCTGCAGCAGGAGCATGGCCATGGCATGCAGATGGGCTGGGTGTCCTCATCCCACGTGGCAGGAGAGACCTGTGCCCACTGCTCCTCATTGCACGGCAGGCCTCACTATTGCTCCTCTGGATCTGCTTTGCTCTGAGCTCCTCAAGAAAGGGCTCATTCTCTTTTGCTTTGATGAACCTCCTGTTGAGAGGGGGAGGGTGCTGGAGTTAGGGACTGCTCTTGGTGGGCTGGGATTGTCACCAGGTAGAGCAGAATGGCAAAAAGCATTTTGGTGTGGAGCTTGCCCTGGGGAAACGGGCCATTCTCTGTGCCTCCGTGAATCCTGCAGACGTGTTTCCTGGTCTCTGTTCTGTGCCACTGCATTTGCTCCTTCTCATTAAAGTCTTTTTGCAGCATAGCTGGAGACTTGTGGTGGTTTCTTCTCTTCCTCCGTCACTTAAGCCTCTGCTCTGCAAGGAAGAGCAACTGGCCTTTGTGCCGAGCTTACCGCCACTTGTGGATAGAGATCCCTGAACTTGTAGCAGAGCACCTAAAAGCCTCAGAGTCATTGAGCATGAGTCCTTAATCTGGTTTCCCAGCGTTCATTGTGAATGTTCATACATCCTTTTGCGTTAAACTCTCGGTCCTCTCATTTGTTGTTCACAAACCTCATTTGAAAAACTGTCTTGGCACTTCTCTGCTTCATTGGTGTTGTGGGAATAAGTTCGCGGGGATGGGTATGGATTGGAAAGCAGGAAAGTGCTGGTTTTCAGGTCTTGATATAGGCAGTGTGACTGCAACATGGGGTTAGGGTGGGCATTTCAGCAGGGAACCGAGCATGCGCAATCATGATCCGTCTTTTTGTATCTCCAACTACTTGTAGCATTGCTGATGACAGAGTGGGAGTCTGTAAACACTGTGCTAAAACAAACCCCACATACAACCCCACCCTCCAGATTGCTTTTTGACTGACAGCACAGCAAAGAACGTTGCTTTTTTTCTTTATGCAACATGGGAATCAGAGACTTGAAGAAGGTTCATGCCCTTCATGTAGAGAGTCTAGTTGAGAGAGGCTCCTTGTCTTTTCCTTGCCCAGAGGCTATAAGCTGCCAGAGAAATGAGGTTGTTTTACTTCTTAGTTACCAGGAACATCATTAAACCCAATTCCAGTAAACTTCCAGATGTCTCTGCAATACCGGAGCCTGGAAAGTGTAGGTCGGAGTCTCCAGGGTGACTTCAGCTCAGACAGACAGGCCTCCTCCTACCACACTCGAAAATTGCATACCTGCCTTCATGAAGCACAGTCTCTCCCTTGACCACCACCTAGGCATTAATGATCTTCATCGGTGCCTTGCAATGGCAGAATGCTTTTCTTGCCAGGTGCAACCAGCCACAGCAGCAGCAGGCACAGCTCTGTGCCAGGCTAAAACAGCCTCTCTCCTGGCTGCAGTGAGGAGCTCAGCCTGGAGCCCTGCCAGCAGGCTGAAAGCATTGGTCTCAGTTGGTCTCAAGGCTGCAGAGAGGCAAGAGGACCGTCTTGAAATCCCAGGGGAAAGCTGGGTATTTTTTGAGCAGGAGTGGCTGCCTGCAAAAGATGTAAGAAAACCTGGAGCCAGGCTACAGAGATATTTGTCAGCACTAGCCAGGAATCAAAGCCAGGTTAACTGCTCAGAAGGCAGCTATGCTCACCACTATACCAGCAACGCACCTGTGGGCAGTGCTGCCTCCTGCTCCTCCAGATCAGAGCCTGGCCTGTCTCCTGCTCCTCCACTTCACAGACTGGCCAGCCTCCTCCTTCCATCCCCCTGTACACACACTTCCTCAAGCCACTCCTCATGCTTATCCCCTCAACTGCGACCAGCTCCCACTCTTGCCTTGCATGCACACAAGCACTGCCATACGTGCAACCTCCACACTGACTCAATAACAAAATTTTCCTGCACTAGAGCCAAAAGGCAATCAGAGCTAATTTCACCTAGTGAGGGAAATGATCCATTTTGCAGATCCTTTTAACATTTTGGTCCATGCTCAATAATTGGAGAATGCTTGACAATGCTGGAAAAAAGTTCAGGACATACCTATTCCCCCAAAACAATATCTCTCCTGTCTCCCTCAAAGTCATCCAAACATTCCATTTATTCTCCCTTTTCCCCTTCTCACTTTTCCTCATCCAGGCTTCACCTTGCCCTTTCCATAGATCTCTCCCACTCTCACAAACCATAACCCTCTACACACCAACAACCCGCAGGGCAAGTGTGATAGTCTTTGTTCAATGGTTGACACCACCCTACGTCCCCAAGAGGCTGGAGTTGCTGCCAGGAGGTCACCATATTCCCTGCAGGAATTTCCCCACCCTAGTCCTCACAGCAGCCTTGGAGTCCCCCTCAGATAAATTTGAGAAGCAAAGCAGGGTCTAATATCCCACCCCACAACTGCCACCAGCCCTGGTTGTCTCCACACAGTTGCCTTCCCTTCTTCCCTGGCAGCAGCTGAGACACCAGCTGGGAAGTGAAACCATGTCCTGTGGCAGGATATCCCAGATGCCTGGCTGAGGAAAAGGCACTGGGAGCTTGAACTGTAGTCCCTGGGATTCCACTTGTCAAGGCCTCTGGCAACCTGGCTCCATGTGGCTGTCATGCTCCATGAAGGTCCCCGCTGCAGAGCTTTGAGTGAAGCCTGGCCCTGAAACTCCCAGGGAGCCAGGTGTTATTGCAGAGGGCATGTGAGCAGCAGGGCAGAGTGGACTGGAGCAGGTAGTTGCGGCTGAGTGGTGAAGGTGATGGACTAGAAATCCATTGGGGTTTCCCCGTGCAGGTTCGAATCCTGCCAACTACGGGGCACAGTCTCCTTTTGGGCTCCCTGCAATTGACCACGCTGCAGCTGTGGGACTCCAGATATCTGCACAGGGCACCCCTTTGCCTATCATCCTTGTTCCTGCCTCCCCCAGAAATGCCTGCATGGATGGGAAATTCTTCTCCCCATTTACAAGGTAGGCAAGTTTGGTGAAGACAAAGGGCCATAAGAAGTCCACTTTTGTTGGTTATTGAGCAAAACTTACGAGCCTGACCTCACCACATATCCCAAGCAGCACAGCCCCATCAGCTGTCTTCCCTACACCTGACCTCGAATGGCTGCCAGGTGCCCACCAAGCCACTCTATCACACCCCCTCCTCAACTGGACAGGGGGAGAGAAAATATAACAGAAGTTTTGAGTTGAGATCAGGACAGGGAAATCGTTCACCAGTTACCGTCATGGGCAAACCAGACTCAACTTGGGGAAATTAATTTAATTTATTACCAATCAAATCAGAGCAGGATAATGAGAAATAAAAAGAAATCTTAAAACACCTTTCCCCCACTCCTCCGTTCTTATTGGGCTCAACTTCATTCCCAATTTCTCTACTTCTTTCCCCTGAGCAGCACAGTGGTATAGGGAATGGGGGTTGGGGTCCGTTCATAACGCGTTGTCTCTGCTGCTCCTTCCTCCTTGCGTTCTTCCCCTGCTCCGGGGGGGGTCCCACCCATGGGACACAGTCCTCCATGAACTTCGCCAATATGGGTCCTTCCCATGGGCTGCAGTTCTTCATGAACTGTTCCAGCATGGGTTCCTTCCACAGAGTGCAGTCCTTCAGGAATGGACTGCTCCAGCATGGGTCCCCCACGGGGTTACAAGTCCTGCCAGAAAACCTCCTCCAGCATGGGCTCCTTTCCATGGGTCACAGGTCCTGTCGAGAGCCTCCTCCTGCCTGGACTCTCCACGGGGTCACAGCCTCCTTTGGGCATATCCACCTGCTCTGGTGTCAAGTCTTCCACAGGCTGCAAGTAAACATCTGCTCCACTACGGACCTCCATGGGTTGCAGGGGGACAGCCTGCCTCACCATGGTTTTAACCACGGGTTGCAGGGGAATCTCTGCTCTGGCACCTGGAGCCCCCCCTCCTTCTTCACTGACCTTGGTGTCTGCAGAGTTGTTTGTCTCACATATTCTCACTCCTCTCTTCTGGCTGTGATTGTGCAGCAGTTTTTCCCCCTTCTTAAATATGATATCACAGAGGCACTAGCACCAGCACTGATTGGCTCAGCTTTGGCCAGCGGTGGGTCTGTCTTGGAGCTGGCTGGCTTTGGCTATGTTGGACAAGGGGGAAGCGTCTGGCATCTTCTCACACAAGCCACCCCTGTAGACCCCCTGCTACCAAAACTTTGCCACGCAAACCCAATACAGCTACTAATCTCCAAAGAGAGCCTGCACAACAGGGCCCTCATTGCTAACGAAGGAGGTATAACACTTCATGGATCTGAGATCTTGCCTGGGATCCTGCGGTTATTCTGCCTGACCTGTCCCCACTCTTGCACACATGGACAGCTTTTCCCAGAGGGCTTTCCCAAATTTAGCATTAGGATGAGATGATGAGGGGTGGGTCTGTCCTGTCTCCTCCTGTTCTGGGAAGTGCAAAATATGACATGTTGGTGAATGTGCCATCAGGAATCCATCCCCTGCTATCACAGACCCTGATAGGGTGGCTCTCTCACAGCCCCTGAGAGGAAGAGGGGCTGCTGGTAGCCTGCCTGGGTGGTGCAGCATCTTAAATGAAAAGGGAAAGCTTGAGGGAGAAAGAGAAGGAAGGAGAGAAGGAGAGAAAAGCCCATTGCTGGTGCATGGTCTGATTCCCAGAGCCATGCCACTGAGGGTGGAGGAAGCAGTGCAAAGTAAAAAGATGCTCAGAGAGATTCTCAGCATGGATGAAGAAGGAAAGGGGCAATGGGGAGAGCACCTGGAGCTGAGCCAGGTCAAATTCTCTGTCCTGAGCAGTAGCCTCTGTAGCAGGCAGGCTGCAGCCACACTCCCCACGCTCATATCTGCACCCACATCCCAGCCCTCTCCATCCCGCTTTTGCTTTTGTCTCCTCTGCCTGGTTGCTGCATGCTCTGGGCTCTGGATGGGACAGGGAACCAGCAGACAGAGCACAAACATGCAGGCCTCAGCACTGCCACCTCCTCCCTTGCCCACACCAACAGGCTCTACCAGCTCAGCCAGCTCACAGCTGTCCTTCAACATCACACAGGAGCTAAGGCTGGTGAGCACCCAGCTGGGCTGGGCCGGCCCTGCCCTAGGGGATTGGGAGCCACCTCCACCCCCAGCAGTGGCAGGATCCATACCAGGCAGGGAGAGGAGGGGTTGGGGTTTCTCTGACTCCCTGGCACACTGTGTGGTGGCAGGGGCAGCCCTTGGCTGTCAGGGAGCAGCAAGGACAGGGCTGCACCAGGAAGGAGGACAAGTCTGGAGCCATGGGGGAGCACAGCACAGCAAAGGCAGGGCAAGACCTTTGCAGCTGGTGTGAAAGGCAAGGTGCTAACAGCTATACAACTTGCTTAGAAAAATGAACACTGCCTAGGACTAACAGCTTTTATCTCACGGTCCACGTGACCTGAAGACCAAACCTAAACCAGCTCTCACTGGCTGAGAACAACCCATACACACTATAAACCAACAGGAGATTTGCCTTTCAAAAATACCCCAGGCGTATAACCACGGCCAGAACAGCAGCTGAACAGAAACCGCTATAAAACCACTCCACCTGCACGGCACATTGGTTTAGAACAATGAAGATTAAAACCCCACTGACCTTATGTCCACAACAACTGCATGGGAAAGCACATACTGATCCTGAATGGGACAAGAACATACTGCTTACGCAACCAATAGTAACTGATTAGCCCACCCCTTAACGTAAGTAATTTGATTGGTCAACAAAACTGTATTGTAACATATAGAAACCTTGCTTTCCTCTGTATCAGGGTCCTCCATGCATTAGACTGGGGCACTGCTATGTGCATAGCTAAAATAGGAGAATTATTTCCCTTGGTAATTCTATGCTAAAGTGTCCTTGTCTGCCTCCTCAGCCAGCAAAGAACTGACTTTTACGCTGGGCACAGTCCTGCAGCCCCCTGGGAGCTGGATTTCTGGGCAGGGTTGCAGCCCTCATGAGCTCTCTGGAGAGCAGCTCCTCTCCACTGGAGAACCCATGCTGGAGTAGTCTGCAGTGAAGCAATGTAGTTGAGCCTGGAAAAAGTGGGAGGAATGGCAGTGTTTTGTTTATTTCATTCCTCACTGCCCAAAACCAGACATGGCCCGATCCTTCTCTTCCCCTCTGGCTGCTCTGGACTAGAATTCAGTGCTGGACACACACCCCCTCTCACTCACACAAGCATGTCCACTGAACAGTAGGTCCACCGAACACTGGGCCTAACAGTAGATCTGTGCAGAGCGTATGCCTGGAGCCTGAGCACAGTTTGCCCGGTGTCGTGCTCCAACCCTGGGCAGTCCCTGATGCTGATCCAGTCTACTCACTGGCTAATGCTGCTTGAGATTTCCTAGCCTGTTTGCTGCTGTTCTCCCTTGCACTTGATGGCTAGTACAGATTTAGATACAGTTGCCAACATCTCATGCACACATAGAAACACACACATCCACAAAAAAAGGAGAGCACAGTCTGACAGAAACGAGCTAGGAATAGAGTGTAATGAAAAATAGCAAATAACATCTTTTTCTTTATTTCTCTGGAAAGGGTTTCCAGGATGAGTTACTTCTGCAAGTGAATCCCAGCTGCCTGAGTACCTGATGGGCCAGAAGCCAGAAGATCCCTTGGGTATTGACTGTGAGGCCAAATCTGCCTGTGCAGGCAATGGGCCGTCCACAGGAATATCGCTTGCGCTAGGTGCTCATCTTCATTCCATAGTGGATGCCACTGCATGCTCTATCATTTTGTATCCAAACACTTCTTGGTCCAAAGGAAGTGGACAGCCCATCAGAGGGAGATCTGAGAACATGCGGGCGTGACAGTGTCAAAAATGGCCGTCAGGCAGTCACAAAGCAATGTGAGAACCCATGGGGAATGCCGCTGTCAAAAGTCGCCTCTTCCCTGTAGTCAGTGAGTGGGGGCTTCCTTGCCTGACGTGTTTCTGGGTACACGGGTAGGGTTGGCTGGTCCTGACAGCCAATCCCAGGTCTGCCTGAGAGCAGGTGGGTATGACGGGGTCAAGAAATGGCTGTCAGGCAATCACAGAGCAGTATGAAACCATCTTGGGTAGGGTGTTTAATCAAATGGCAGCTCCCTGTGATCAGAGCGATCAGAGATGTGGAGGTGACAGATTGCTGCTGGGGGATTTGCCGTGGGGAACAGGGATATGACCTTGGAAGGTGGCAGCAGCACAAGATTGTGCTTTTACACAGTATGAATGCGGTTTTACACAGCGTTCCTGTACCCTGTTCAGGTACAACACGACTTGACTAATCACTAAGACCCACATTACTCACAAGTTGCAACAAGGCTTGTGCCAGCTGTCTTTTTGGGAAAAGATGTGAAAGAGGGCGTGGTGCAGCCCTGCAAGAGCTGCCCAAGAGACAGTGACCTCTCCAACAGTGTTAGTATTCAGAATTCGATGGGACAAGGCCCAGAGCCTACTGAGGTAATTTGGAAGTTTGGTCTGCTTGGAGCAGGAGGTCAGCCCAGAGGAACTCCAGAGATCGCTTCCAACCTTCATTGTTCTGGGGTGCACTGAGTCTCATGGGCCCTTGACCAGCCACCAAAGGCAATGCCTTGGAAGGCAGCAGCAGAGCAAGATTCCACAGAAGCACCAGATGATTCAGGAATGGTGCTAAAATATGTGGGAACAGAAGCAGAATTTTCGGAGGAATGAGTCTATGAGCTCTGGTATCCCTGGTATGCCTGAGGCCGGGCCACCGTGTCAACTGAAGTTCATAGCACGATGACTCTTGTTTGCCTGGAGTTCAGGGGTTTTCCCAACTCTTCCATACCACGAGGACTCCCAGGTGCTCTAGGAGACTGTATAAGCCAATATTGACACACACAGAGAATGCCCATACCTACAAAAAAGGAGAGCATAGTCAGACAGAAGTATAAATTGGGAGAAGAGTGGCTGGAGAAAAGCTCTGCAGAATGGGATCTGGGGGTGCTGGTCGACAGCAGGCTCAACAGGAGTCAGCAGTGTGCCCTGGCAACCAAGAGGGCAAACCACATTTTGGCATGTGTTAAACACAGCATAACAAGATGGTGAAGGTGGTGATTACTCTGCTGTATTTAGCTTTGGTGCGGCCTCACCTGGAGTATCGTTTGCAGTTCTGGCCGCCCCCATTTATAAAGGATATTAAGGTAACTGAATGCATCCAGAGGAGGGTAACAAAGCTGGTGAAAGGGCTGGAAGGCATGTGCTGTGAGGAGGGGCTAAGGACACTGGGTTTGTCTAGCTTGGAGAAAAGGAGACTGAAGGGCGAACTCACTGCTCTCTACACTTTCCTGAGGAGGGGAAGTACACAGGGAGGTTCTAATCTCTTCTCCCTAGTATTCAGTGACAGGACATGTGGGAATGGTTCAAAGCTGTGTCAGGGAAGGCTCAGTGTAGATGTTAAGAAACAGTTCTTTACCAAGAGGGAGGTCAAACACTGGAACAGGATTCCTAGAGTTGTGGTTGATGCCCCTTACCTATCAGTGTTTAAGAGACATTTGGACAATGCCCAAATTAACTTTCGATCGGCCCTGAAGTGGTCAGGCAGTTGGACTAGATGGTCATTATAGGTCCCTTCCTAGAACTGGAACTGTTCTATTCTATTCTAGCCAGAAATGAGCTAGGAATAGAGTGTAATGAGAAAAACCCCAGTGACCTTCCTGTTCACATATCTGAAAAGCATTTCCAGGATGAGTTGCTCCTTCCTTTTCCAGGGATCGAGGTGAGGTTGACCAGCCTCTGATTCCCCAAGTCCTCCTTCGTGCCCTTGTGGAAGATAGCAGTGACATGGACTTTCTTCCAGGCCTCAGGAACTTCTCCCAGCTGCCCTGAACTTTCAAAGACGATCAAGAGTGGCCTCTTGCAGAAGTCCTCCTTGCCTGAGTGCTTCACGTGCTGGCAGCACAAAGATGGCATGGGTATCTGCAGGTGAGCTCCCTGCTACGTGAGTACCTGATGGGTCAGAAGTCAGATCATGGCTTGGATGTTGACGGGAACATCACCTCTGGCTCTGTAGGCAATAGGCCATCCACAGGAATATAGCTTGCGCTAGATGCTAGTGTTCATTCCAGAATTGCACAACGTTCTTTTCCAGTTAGGGCTCATCCTGTACCCTTATGAGCCTCTCTAAAGCCAAGTGCGATCCTGTTTTGAAGGGTGACTGTATGGAGAGTGGTCATTTCAATCCTTACTTGGCCCACAGAATCTGCAGCGTCATTACTAATTTGCTTTGAAAGAACAGCTACTACACAGCTTTCTTCAATGCTCTTGCCATCCCATACATGGGGAAAATAAGAGCTCCAAATCTTTCACGCTCTGAGATAGTTCACCTTTTACGATGATATTCAGAGGGGATGAGACGACACATGTCAAAAGGCTGGGCTTACATACCCCGTAAACCATGACCCAAACCAATCCTGTGGGAGCCCAAAGGGATATTGGGAATCAGTGAGAAGAGTGGCTGATTGCCCTTGTGCAAGTATACAGGCACGGGTGAGGGCACTAAGTCCAGCAATTTGTGACAAAGGGGTGCTTGATAATGAATGAGCTTCTAGAGCGCTGGCAGAAGTGCAGAGAGCATACCCAGCAGCTGCTTTCCCACGTGGCGTTACAGAGACGGGACCCATCTGCAAAAAGGATTCTGTCTGGGTTCTGCCAGGGAATATCTCAGAGGTTGGGGCAGGGTGTCAGGGGTTGTTCTGACACCCTGACAGTGTCAGAACCTGTTCTGACACTGTTCTGTCACCCTGTTCTGACAGGGTGACAGTCTGTGGGTCTCCCTCAGAAGGGGCAGGAAGTCATGATGCAGGGTTAAGGACAGAGCAGCCAGGAAGAGAAAGACAGTCCTGTGGGTCTCCCTCAGAAGGGGCAGGAAGTCATGATGCAGGGTTAAGGACAGAGCAGCCAGGAAGAGAAAAGTTGCCTGCTGATTGGAGTAGTTATTGTAGTTAAGTCAACCACGAGCTGGAAACAGGCTGGGTTTTCCCTTTCAACAGAAGGGCTGTAAAAGGGTGGGCAACAGCAACAGTTTCGGCATGACCCAAGGCCAGAGTATCAGCTTTTCAACCAAAACAGCAGCAGCAGCAGCAGCAGCTACTGCCTGTTGGCAAGGTGGTAGTTACAGGATCTAATGCAGAGTTATCACAGGCTATAGGCCGATGTTTATTAAGACAAAGAAACACATGAAAACTGAGAAGTGCGCAGACTTGAAGGAAAACCACCAGCATCAACCAAGCACAGAGCTGTTTTTCCTGCAGCTGAACAATTGAGGAAGGGGCTTGTTTGGTCAAGAGGAATGAGAGAAGCGACAATGTCACTTGATTGTGTGATGTTTTAGAGACTGTGACTCTTCAGAGATTTTACCCTACTCCAGTGACTCTTCATGAGTTGTGACTCTTCAGAGATTTAACCATACTCCAGTGACTGTTTCTCATGCTCTCTCTGAATGCAACCCGCCATTTGATATCTTAGCCTTGGACATGACAGCGTGGCCTGTCCTGTGGGTTCAGAAGTACCGGATGCCAGACCAGTGCTTCAGGCAGTCCAAAGGCACCAGGAGGTTGTGTCCTCAGCGTCCTGGGCTAAGTGTGAGATGCGGTAGAGTGTCCCCGCATGTGTTTCCTCTTGTCTGACTGCTGGGAAGAAGGGCCCTGCTCTCAACACACGGACTCAAACCTTGGCTGAAGGAGGATAGCACTATTGCAACTTTTGCCTGCTGTGTGCAAGGATCCTCCTTGAGCAGGTAGTGTGGTGGTCCCAGGGTATGAGGGAAAGGTCCGTCAAGCTCACAGTGAAATGTACCTGAGTCTGGAGCAGCCTTGAGAGAGCAAAAGGGAGAGGCAATGCTGGGGCAGAAGGGGCCAGCGTGTGCTGGAAGAAAGGACCAGGGTTTGATGTCAGCCAGGACTATCCTAGCAGGGGAAGGCAGTTTAGCTTGTGGAACCATAGAAAGCTGCTTGTGGTCCTCCTGCCAGCTCTTCCCTCTGTTGAACCTCAGGCCCTGCCCTCTCTCTTGGTCGCCTCATCCAGTAAGGTCAGGAACTCAGCTAGGACTACAACCAAGGGTAAGGATATCTGGTTAACAACTGCTTAGTATGAGCTACAAGGTGAGAAACAGGAGAGGCAATAACTTACCCAGGCAGATTGACAGGCTGTCCAACACAGGGGTAAAAGGAAGCAGCAGCAGAGACCGCACGTGCAAGCATCGAACCACTGACTGCTGGGCCATGAATGTACTCTGTGAGGTGCAGTGTTGAAGAGGTTCTGCTGGAAACTCCATAATGAGATCTTATCAGGATAAAGCAAGATTCTCACAGCCTGGGTCTTGTAAGTGAGGGCATGGCAGGCTTGAGCAAAGAGCTCTACTGCTCCCTTGAAAGGCCCTGTGAGTGGAGACTTCCCTGAAGCCCTGGAAGAAGGCTGCACTTGGTGATGGCCAGGGAGATGGAGACACTGCCAGTCTCAGTCGGGAGCATGTGGCTCAGCGAGGGTGACCACAGGGAAAAGAGAGCAGGTGCGCAGGAGGTCCCATGGTGTAATGGTGAGCACTCTGGACTCTGAATCCAGCGATCTGAGTTCAAATCTCAGTGGGACCTCAAGCTTTTGGCTCCCTCAGGGCTTTCCTCAGCATGCTTACATATTAACAGCCTTGCTGTTGGGACAACTGTTTAATGCACTCTGCTCTTCCTTCCTTTCCTGTGCTCCCAGCCCTGGGACAGACATCAGTGCTCCTTCTCTTGCCCTGTGCCCACCAAACCTCTGCAGCTTTCCTGAGCACTGGCCCCTTCCCCCTGTCTTTTCCATTGTGCTTGATGGCTGCTCCCAGCTGAGGGGATCCAGCAGATGATCAGCAAATCACACAACAGCTGAGGTGGAGATTATGCAGTCCAAGCCTGGCTCAAAAGAGGGTCAAGGAGGTTCTTCATGGCTTTGTCTGGTTGGATGTTGGACATCTCCAATGGTGGAGGCTCTACAACCTCCCTGGGTAACTCTTTCATGTTTTGACCACCCTCACAAGGTTGTTGTGTGTGGGATTACTTGTATTTCCAACCCCATCCATTGCTGCTTGCTCTCTCCATTTCTCTGAGGTTTTTCTGTCTTTCTCTTGCCTACTTGCTTATTGTCTGGCATCAGTTTGGGGAGCTCCACCCACAACGGGCAGTGCACCATGCTTGGAGTTATACTTGCTGCCATGGGAGAGAGCATCAGGTGGCTAACTCAGGGAGGAAGAGAAGAAACCACCATAAGTCTCCAGCTATGCTGCACAAAGTCTTTAATGAGAAGGAGCAAATGCAGTGGCACAGAACAGAGACCAAGAAACACGTCTGCAGGATTCAGGGAGGCACAGAGAATGGCCCATTTCGCAAGGACAAGCTCCACACAAAGGGCTGGCTCTTTTCCCATTCTGCTCTACCTGGTGGCAATCCCAGCCCACCAAGAGCAGTCCCTAACTCCAGCACCCTCCCCCTGTCAGCAGGAGGTTCATTAAAACAGAAGAGAACGAGCCCTTTCTTGAGGAGCTCAGAGCAAAGCAGAGGCAGAGGAGCAATGGTGAGGTCTGCTGTAGAGCGAGGAGCAGGGGCCACAGGTCTCTCCTGCCAGGTGGGAAGAGGACACCCAGCCCATCTGCATGCCATGGCCATGCTCCTGCTGCAGGGTCCTCATTTTTCTTCCTGCTTAAAAGGGGATGATCCGCAGGCTTCAGCAGTTCAGATTGCAGTGGAGTGGAGGCAGACACAGCCCCGACCCCCCCAGACCAAGGGAGCCCCCAGAAGAGATGGGAACCCCACCGGCACTCAGGGAGCTCCCAACAGCAGCTGACAGAGAGGATCCCACGGCTGTGCTCTGAGGGAAAGAGGTGAGGATGGGGCCCGGCAGGGTCACCACCACCGGGGAGGCCTGGATGGCCACCGTCGAGTCAGCGCAGCGGGCGACACAGGGCTCACTGCAGCTGCTTGCAAGTGGGGTTGGGCCAGAGGCCCCGCAGGGTCGTGGGAGACAGGGTCTGAAGCAAGACATCTCTTGGTGAGGGAGGCAAACCTGAAACACAGAGCAGAGAGAACACAGACCCCAAAATCAGTCTGTCTTTCTTTTCCTCAGCTCTCTCTGAAGATCCACTTTGCTGCCCTCCATCTCCATTTCTAGCTCCATGTCCAGAGAGGGCCTGCAGCTGATCTTGCTAACACGCACAACAGGCGTGACATCTCACCTTAAGGCTAGATTTGAAGGACTAGGAGCAGAGCTGTGCCTAACTGGCTGCTGATTCCACCAGGACCTCCTTCTGCAGTTCCTTGTGCAATAGCACGGCTGAAGACTGATGAAAGGATCCCATCAGAAATAGGCCGGTTTGAATAGCTCGCTCAGAAATCACGTCTTAAAAAACCGCTCTGCCTACAGCTCCCATGGTATTCATTGTGCCCTCCACATTGCATAGCACAGGAAGGCTGACTCCCTTTTCGGATAGGACCCAGCGCAGTGGGTTTAAAGCACTTGTGGTAAGACTGATCATATCCCATCTCCAGAAAAAGCATTGCTGCTTCAAAGGTGGCACTGGATACACTTAGCCATTTGGGTAGAGACCATCTGCTGCAGGTGGAAATTCTACCAAGCAGATCTCCCTGCAGCTGAGCCCCACTGATCCCCTTCTTGCTTGACAGAACCCCACTCTTTCCAGCTGTTCCCAGCCACCTCCTCTAAAATGGAAAGAGGTGACAGCCCTGGAACATTGCCATTGCAGGGCCAAGCTGACGCAGCCCAAATATCAACCTGAGTTGCCACCATGACAGCATTTCAGCCCACAGGGAGAGATGGAGCGGACTCAGGCTTACCTCGTTCCTTGAGGAAAGGGAGGCAAGAGAGGAGGATGCAGAGCCTGGAGCAGCGCAGGCTTTTATGCTGTGCCCCAGAGCCCCGCAGCATCACAAACATTCCTTTCTCATGAAGCATTTAAACACCTGGCAGTTGCCGCTTGCTGAGGCCTCGCTGGTGATTAAGCCCTTGCCTCTTTCATCTGAAATGTTTTGCTCCCACTTATTACCACCTAGAATCACAGAATGGATCATAGAAGGGTTTTGGGTTAGGAGGGACCTTAAAGATCATCTAGTTCCTACCCGTCTGCATGGACAGGGATACCTTCCACTAGATCCAGTTGCTCAAAGCCCCATCCAACTTGGCCTTGAACACTTCTAGGGATGGGGCATCCAGAACTTCTCTGGACATCCTGTTCTAGTGTCTCACCACCCTCTTTCAGTCTAAAACCATTACCCCTCGTCCTATCACTACACTCGCTGATAAAAAGTCCCTCCCATCTTTCCTGTAGGACCCCTTTAAGTACTGGAAGGCTGCTATAAGGTCTCCCAGGAGCCTCTCTTCTCTAGGCTAAACACCACCAACTCTCTCAGCCTATCCTCACAGAGGACATGCCCAAGCCCCGTGATCATCTTCATGGTCCTCCTCTAGACTCGCTCTAACAGGTCCATGTCCATGTAATGTTGGGGGCCCTAGAGCTGAACACAGTACTCCAGGTGGGGTCTCACGAGGGTGGAGTAAAGGGGGAGAATCACCTCCCTCGACCTGCTAGCCACACTGCTTTTGATGTAGCCCAGGATATGATCGGCTTTCTGAGCTGCAAGAAGGCATTGTCGGCTCATATTCAGTTTTTCATCTACCAATACCCCCAAGTCCTTCTCCTCAGAGCTGCTCTCAATCCATTCATGTCCCAGCCTGTATCCATGTTTGGGATTTCCCTGGCCCAGGTGCAAGACCTTGCACTTGCCCCTGTTGAACTTAGTGAGGTTTGCACAGGCCTACCTCTGTAGCCTTTTCACGGTCCCTCAGAATGGCATCCCTTCCCTCTAGAGTATCCACCACACCACTCAGCTTGATGTCATCCACACACTTGCTGAGGTGGCACTCAATCCCACTGTCCATGTCCCTGACAAAAATGTTAAATATTACTGGTCCCAGTACAGACCCCTGAGGGACATCACTGGTCACTGGTCTCCACCCGGACATCAAGCCATTGTCCACAGCTCCTTGAGTGTGACCATGCAGCCAATACCTTATCCACCGCGTGGTCCACCTGCCAAATCCATATATCTCCCTTTTAGAGTCAAGGATATTGTGCGGGGACAGTATTTAATGCTTCACACAAGTAGATGACATCAGTCGCTCTTCCCTTATCCACCGATGTTGTAACTCTGTCTTAGGAGGCCACTAAGATTTCAGGCACAATTTGTCCTTAGTGAAGTCATGTTGGCTGTCACCATTCACCTCTCTGTATTCCATGTCCCGTAGCATAGTTTCCAGGAGGATCTGCTCAATCATCTTGCTGGGCACAGAGGTGAAAATGACCGGCCTGTAGTTCCCCAGATCCTCCTTTTTTCACTTTTTAAAAATGGCAATTATGCTTCCCCTTTCCAGTCACTGGGAATGTCATCAGTCTGCCACGACTTTTCAAAATTGATGGGTTTTGGCTTAGCAACTTCTCTGCCATTACTTCAGGACCCTCGGATGCATCTCCTCAGGTCCCATGGACTTGTGCACATTCAGGTTCTTTACATGGTCTCAAACTTGTTCTTCTCCTATGGTGGGTGGTACTTCATTCTCCCAGTCCCTGCCTTTGGATTCTGTGAGTTGGGCAGCGTGGCTAGAGTATGTGCCGGTGAAGACCAAGGCAAAAATTGTGTTGAGTACCTTTGCCTTCTCCATGTCAGTTGTAGCCAGGTCTCCCATTTCGCTCCTCAGGGGGGTGCAGTTTCTTTCATTTTCCTTTGTTGTCCTATGCACCTGAAGAAACCCTTCTTGTTATTTGTCATGTCCCTAGCCAAGGTCAGCTCCAGCTGTGCCTTGGCTTTCCTGATGCCCTCCTTGCACTCCCAGGCCATATCCCTCTAATCTCCCCAGGATGTGTATCCCTGCCTCCACTGCCTATGCATTTTGGTTTAGTTTGGCTCAGAGGTCTTGACTTCGCCAAGCTGGCAACCAGCCTCCCCTTCCTGACTTCTTGCATGTTGGGATTGAGAGCTTCTTAGACCCCAAGAAAAATGTCTTTAAATATCTCCCAGCCCTCATTTGCTCCTTTATCTCTGCAGGCAGTTTCCCAAGGGTTCCCACACAAAAGTTTGGCTTTCTGAGATTTAGGGTCTTGACTCTACTTTTTACCCATCCTGTACCCCTCAAGATTGAGAATTCCACCAGGGCATGATCACTGCTGCCCAGGCTATCTCCAAATGACCTCTCCCATAAGTTCTTCCACACTAGTAAAGGACAGGTCCAGCAGTACTTCTCCTCCGGTCGGCCTCTCCCTCACCTGTACTCGGAAGTTGTCCTCAGAGCACTCCAGTAGTTTCCTGGACTGCTTGCAGCTCGCTTTTCCAGCAGATGTCCGAGTGGTTGAGGTCCCCTCAAGATCCCCTCAGGATCAGGGCCTGCAAGCGTGATGCTTCCTAACATCAAAATCATTCATCCATATCCCAGCTTCATAAGGCCAATTAACTGAGAGGTCTCAGGCTATTGTGCAGGGAGATTTTAAGTGGGTTTGCATCACATGGATTGCCTTTGTCACATTGCCCTCTTCATGGTGAGCATGGCCACCAGTCATGGTGAAATTGAGCCATGAAGGACAGCTCAAGTCAGCTCCCAAGTGCTTTCAGTGTAGGCACTCAAGCTAACCCAAAGAGACATTTCTCCCCATGGGTCATCGTAGACACACAGGAAACTGGGGGTAAGTCCAGGCAGAAGGTCCAGACTGCAGAATCCCGTACGGCAGAAGAGACGCACATCTCTAAGGTTGTGGCAAAGGTCAACGGCAAGGAAAGATTGTTGGGGCTGGAGGGTAGCCCACTTGCGAGCAGGAGTGATGGCCACGAGGACTTGTTTGCACTCAACAGGCCCTACCGCAGCCTGGTTTTGTGATCAAAGAGATGCCCGCATGCTTCCCTGAAAGAGACCTACTGCCAAATTGACATGTTTTGCTCATCAAGGTCATCCCAGAAACCAGAGGCCTGGATGGCCAGCCCTTGAGGAGAGGCACAGGGCAGGGAGCCAAAAGCTCACGGCTCTTTTTCCTGGGTCAGAGTTGGGGTGGCCCATTCCATGCGTTTCAAACTATAAACGGACATTGGATCAGTCTCCAAGAACACCTGGGAGTCATTGTGATGTGGAAGAGTTGGATAAAACCCTGAACTCTAGACAAACATGAGTCACCCTGCTGTGGACTTCAGTGGAGACGGTGCCCCAGCCTCAGGCATGCCAGGGATACCAGAGCTCATAGCCACAAAGCACCGCTTTCCTCAAGGGCATTTCCACACATTTTAGCACTGTTCCTGAAACAACTCCTGCTTCTGTGCAATCTTATGTTGCTGCTGCCTTCCAGGTCACTGCCTTTTGGTGGCTGCTCAATGGCTGTGTGACTCAGTGCACCCCAGAAAAACAAAGTTTTGAAGGGACCTCTGGAGGTGCTCTGGGCCGATCCACTGCTCCGAGCAGACCAAAGTTCCCCAGTACCTCAGCAGACTCAGCAGGTACCTCCCCGGTCCTTGTCCTGTTGACATCTAAATACTACCACTATCAGAGAAGTAAAGAAATTCTGTCAGCGTCTCTCAGGCAGCTCTTCCAGGGCTGCACCACATCCATTGTCACTTCTTTTCCTAAAAAGACAGCTGGCATTAGCCTTGTTGCAAATTGTGAGTGTTGCCTCTTGCCCTTTTGCAATGCACCTCTGAGGAGAGTCTGGCTCTGTCCTTTCCATAACCTCCTGTAGCTGGTGGAAGGCAGCAGTTCCATCCCCTTCTCTTCCCCTTTCTCATCTCTACCAGGCTCCACAAAACTAGTGCCCTCGGCCTCAACCCGTACGTCATGTGCTCCAGCCCTTTCATTCTGCCTGGTCCTCTGCCAGTACCTCTCTCCATGAGAGATCATCACAGCCTAGAACTAGGTGGGTTTTAAATGCAGACGTTGGACTACTCATGTGAAAGCTGACTTTGAGCTATATTTTGTATGACTGCATCATTCTGTGTGTCTGTTGCTGTTTTAAATAAAACCCTTTGATTCACATAAACCCCGTGCAAATCATAATCAGAGCCTGAGACCTAATGTTCTCTTTGTGGCTGTTGTGCAAACGTTTCCGGCTCATTCGACAATCTCAAGCCCTGTCTGGGGGAAAGGACTGTGTGCAGCAAAGGGCCTTGTCAGCAATGCCTTTATTGTTGGCTTCCTTGATAACTGGATTGAATGAAAGTTCATCAGGCTCTGCCACAGCATGTGTTTTTTGCCCACGAGCCGAGGGAATGGAGGAATCCATAAAAACAAAGAATAGACCAGAGGGTCAGGCAGGTCTCTTTCAAGTGACTTCTCCATGGGATTTCCATTGCCATGTCTCTCGAAGACTTGACCAGGGCCTCTCACTTCTTCAACCAGGGGTCTAGGCTCAGCTTGGGAGGTGAAGAGCCTGTTGGAAACAAGCAAATCAACACATAGGATGGCGATCAAAGAGATGCCTGTGTCCTTCCCTGAAAGAGACCTACGCTCAAATGAATCTGTTTTGCTCAGCATGGTCATCCCAGAGGCCAGAGTCCTGGATGGCCTGACTTTGAGGAGAGGCTCAGGGCAGGGAGCCAAAAGTTCACGGCTCTTTTTCCTGGGTCAGAGTTGGGGTGGCCCATTCCACGTCTCTCAAACTACAAAGGGACATTGGATCAGTCTCCAAGAACACCTGGGAGTCATTGTGATGTGGAGGAGTTGGGAAAAACCCTGAACTCCAGGCAAACATGAGTCACCCTGCTGTGGCCTTCAGTGTACATAGCATCCTGGCCTCAGGCATGCCAGGCATAACAGAGCTCATAGCCTCGTTCCTCCCAAAGTGCTGCTTTCCTCAACGGTATTTCCACACATTTTAGCAGCATTCCTGGTGCTTCTATGCAATCCTGTGCTGCTGCTGCCTTCCAAGGCACTGGCTTTTGGTCCCTGCTTTGTGCTCGAATGACTCAATGCACCCCAGAATAATGATGGTTAGAAAGGGTCTCTGGAGGTCTTCTGGGCCTATCTCTTGCTCTGAGTAACGTGGTTGTTAGTGAGTAGTCAAGTACTGTGGTGAATGGGGTGAAATCCAGCTGGCGGCCGGTCACAAGTGGATTCCCCCAGGGCTCAGTTTTGGGACCGGTCTTATTTAATGTCTTTATTGATGATCTGGATGAGGGGATCGAGTGCACCCTCAGCAAGTTTGCAGACGACACCAAGTTGGGAGGGAGTGTCGATCTCCTCGAGGGTCGGAAGGCTCTGCAGAGGGATCTGGACAGGCTGGATCGATGGGCTGAGACCAACCGGATGAAGTTCAATAAGGCCAAGTGCCGGGTTCTACACTTTGGCCACAACAACCCCAGGCAATGCTACAGGCTTGGGGACGAGTGGCTGGAAAGCTCCCCCGCAGAAAAGGACCTGGGGGTGTTGATTGACAGCCGGCTGAATATGAGCCAGCAGTGTGCCCAGGTGGCCAAGAAGGCCAACGGCATCCTGGCTTGTATCAGAAATGGTGTGGCCAGCAGGAGCAGGGAGGTGATCATGCCTCTGTACTCGGCTCTGGTGAGGCCGCACCTCGAATTCTGTGTTCAGTTTTGGGCCCCTCACTACAAGAAAGACATTGATGTGCTGGAGCGTGTCCAGAGAAGGGCGACGAAGCTGGTGAGGGGTCTGGAGCACAAGTCTTATGAGGAGCGGCTGAGGGAGCTGAGGTTGTTTAGCCTGGAGAAGAGGAGGCTGAGGGGAGACCTTCTCGCTCTCGTCAACTACCTGAAAGGAGGTTGCAGAGAGGTGGGTGTTGGTCTCTTCTCCCAAGTGACTAGTGACAGGACTAGAGGAAATGGCCTCAAGTTGCTGCAGGGGAGGTTCAGGCTAGATATTAGGAAAAAGTTCTTTACTGAGAGAGTAGTGAAACATTGGAATAGGCTGCCCAGGGAGGTGGTAGAGTCACCCTCCCTGGAGGTATTCAAGGAGCGTGTGGATGTGGCATTGTGGGATGTGGCTTGATGGGCATGGTGCTGTGTGGTGATACTCAAGTTGTGTTGTACATTAACATTTGAAGGATGTAGGAACTTCATGTAAAACCACATTCAGGGCGCCCCAAATTTGCAGGGACACCTCGTGCGCATGAATATGTATTTACTCTTGTAATTCCATACTTTGCATGCCAGCTTCTCTCCTCGGTCAGCACAGTCCAGCTGCGAATTTTTCTGACACAGGACTCTGCTCATTACCTGTTCCTTGGCTAAAATCCCCCTGGTGCAGCTACTGCTTCTGGTGTGTGACGATTGCTTTGGTGAATCCCCATGCCAGCTGGCCCAGAGTGGGTCATATCCCTATTCCCCATGGCAAATCCCCAGGCAGCAATCTGTCACCTCCACATCTCTGATCGCTCTGATCGCAGGGAGCTGCCATTTGATTAAACACTGTACCCAAGATGATTTCATACTGCTCTGTGATTGGCTGACAGCCATTTCTTGACCCCGTCATACCCACCTACTCTCAGGCAGACCTGGGATTGGCTGTCAGGACCAGCCAACCCTACCCGTGTACCCAGAAACACATCAGGCAAGGAAGCCCCCACTCACTGACTACAGGGAAGAGGTGACTTTTGAAAGCGGCATTCCCCATGGGTTCTCACATTGCTTTGTGACTGCCTGACGGCCATTTTTGACACTGTCGTGCCCACATGTTCTCAGATCTCCCTCTGATGGGCCGTCCACTTCCTTTGGACCAAGAAGTGTTTGGATACAAAAAGATAGACCATGCAGTGGTATCCACTATGGAATGAAGACAAGCACCTAGCGCAAGCGATATTCCTGTGGACGGCCCATTGCCTGCAGAGCCACAGGTGACCTCTCAGTCAACATCCAAGCCATGTTGTGACTGCTAACTCATCAGGTGCTCCGGTAGCAGGGATTCACTTGCAGATATCCCTGCCATGTTCCTGCTGCCAGCTCATGAAGCACTCAGACAAGGAGGACTTCTGGAAGAGGCTCCTCTCAATTGTCTTTGAAAGGTTATGGCAAGTGGGAGAGGTTCCTGAGGCCTGGAAGAAAGTCAATGTCACTCCATCTTCCAGAAGGGCACAAAAGAGGAACTGGGGAACTGCAAGCTGGTCTGCCTCACCTTGATCCCTGGAAAGGAAAAGGAGCAACTCTTCCTGGAAACCTTTTCCAGTCAAAGGAAGAACAAGAATTTGATTGGTATTTTCCATTGCACATTTCTGTGTGACTGAAGTCCCTTTTTTCTATGTGTGTGTGTGTGCATGTGTTTCTGTGTGTGTGTGAGATGTTGGCTAGGAAATCTCAAGCAGCACTAGCCAGTGAGTAGAGCGGACTGGCATCAGGGAGTGTCCAGGGTTGGAGCATGACACCGGACAAACAGGCCCTGGGCTCCAGGCATGCACGCTGCACAGATCTACTGTCAGGCGCAGGCTTCGGTGGACCTGCTGTTCAGTGGACGTGTGTGTGGGAATGATAGAGGGTCTGTGTCCAGCACTCAATTCTAGTCCAGAGCAGCCAGAAGGGAAGAAATGGATTAGGCCATGTGTAGTTTTGTGTAGTGAGGAATGAAAGACAAATAAAACACCACCATTCCTCCCACTTTTACCAGGCTCAACTACAGTCCTTCACCGCAGACTACTCCAGCATGGGTTCTCTATGTGCTGCAGTTCTAAACAGGAAAATCTGTTTCAGCATGGGCTCATCCACACACTTCAGGCCTGTCAGGAAAATTCTTCACTGGCGTGGCTTCTCCACAGGTCGCAGTGCCTTCAGGAGCATCCACCAGTTCCAGCATGGGTGCTGCAGATACCATAAGCTTTGCAGATGGCTCAGTGTTGTGGAGGCAGCTGGAACCAGCTGTGTCTGGCACAGGGCAGCCCCTTACCTCTTCTCACAGAGGCCACCCAGCAGCTCCCCCTCTGCCCTCCACTACCAACACCTAGCCACATATAGCCAATACAGTGCCCACTGGGAATACCTGCTCAGCCCTGCTCCTGGCTGGACCTGCAAGTGGGCACAGCAGCAGACTAGGACAGAGAAAGCCCCCAGGTGGTTGAGTCAATCTCATTGGTGTCTCCTGAGCTAGCACCAGCCTTGTCCTCCTCCCCAGCTGCAGATTCCTGGAGGTCCCCTCCTGTGGCTGGGAAGCTGGGGATTGAGCTGCCTGATGGGAAGGGAGAAAGACCTGTGTCCCCAGGACACCCACTGCCTTGTGGGGAGAGCTCTGTGCTGTGCTGTTCTCTGCCTGCTGCTCCACACCCACCAGTCTGCCTTGCTGAGGGTCACTTTGGGAGTGCTGGCTGCTAAGACAGCAATAGGAGAAAGAGGGTTGCTGTGGCAGAGAGAAAGGGCTGAGGGTGTGGGAGGGCCATGGCCATGGGTGCCCAGAGAGCTGGAGTCACAGCAGTGCAGGTTAACATTTGCTGTTAGGATGTAAGGGAGAGGCAGCGGCTGTGAGGAGTAGGGGGAAAAACAGTTAGCGGAGGATGGTTTCAATCCATCAGCCTCTGGGTTATGGGCCCAGCACACTTCCGCTGCGCCACTCTGCTCTGCCCGTTGCTTTTATTGGGACGTCCCAGAGCCCTGCCTGATGCTCCCTGGCACTGCCAGCACCAGTGTCTGTGTTCATGCCTCTTTTCCTTTCTCTTACCGGCACCCATGACCAGACAGGAAAAATGTCTCCCTGGAAAGCTCAGTGGCAGTGGGCCTGGACTGGGTAGTGCAAGGGCCTTGCTTTGCCCTTCTCACCACATCTCCTGCCCATAGCCCTGGATGGGGACTGTCTCTTTGACCACTCGAGCTGGCTCCGCAGGCGCTGAAGGAACCCCAGGCAACCATGTGGAGGAAAGCAGGGATGGTGGTAGCTGTGTTCTATTAGACCCCACTTTGCTTCTCAAATTTATCTGAGGGGGACTCCAAGGCTGCTGTGAACACTAGGGTGGGGACATTTCTGCAGGGAAGATGGTGGCCTTCCAGCAGCACCTCCAGCCTCCTGGGGATGTGTCAAGCCTTGAACAAAAACTACAACACCTTCCATGCAGGTTGTTGTTGTTGTGTAGAGGGAATGGCCTGGGAGAGTGCAAGAGATACATGGAAAGGACAAAGTGGAGCCTGGCTGAGGAGAAGTGAGGAGGGTGAAGGGAGAATAAATGGGAGGTGTGGATGACAACAGGAGGGAGTTTGTTTTGGTGCAATAGGTTTGTCTAGATCTTTTTGCCAGCACTGGCAAAACAGGCAATTTCCATCACCAGATGAAAGCAGCTCCAATTCCCTTTTGGCTCTGGAGCAGGAATATTTGGAAAATGACGTTGAGGAATTGGTGTGAGGAGGTGGTACATGTGGCAGTGCCTGCCTGCATGCAGAGCAAGGGTGGGAGGTGGTTGCAGTGAAGAGGGTGAGCACTAGGAGTGGCTTGAGGAAGTGTGTGTGTGTGGAGATCTCCTTGCAGCTGAGTCCCATTGATCACTATATTCCTGAAAGAGCCCCCATCTTCCCAGCTCTCCCCAGCCACCCCCGATATTTTGGTGGTATGAAGTGGGAGCAAAATATTTCAGCTCAAAGAGGCAAGGGCTTAATCACCACCGAGGCTCAGAAAGGGAAAGAGGTCCGAGCCCTAGAACATTTCCATTGCAGGGCCAAGCTGAGGCAGCCCAAGTATCAACCTGAGTAGCCACCATGACAGCAGTTCAGCCCACAGAGAGAGATGGAGCGGACTGAGCTTACCTCGTTCCTTGAGGAAAGGGAGGCAAGAGAGGAGGATGCAGAGCCTGGAGCAGCACAGCCTTTTATGCTGTGTCCCAGAGGCCTGCAGGGCCACAAACGTTCCTTGCTTATGAAGCTTCTAAACACGTAGTAGTTGCTGCTTGAAGAGGCTTCAGTGGTTATTAAGCCATTGCCACTTTCATCTGAAATGAAATACCATCAAACATTGAAACAATTCATCTGTGTCCCAGATTCATAATCCAATTAACTTGGAGGTCTCAGGCTGGTATGGAGGAAGATTTCAACTGGGTTTGTGTCATATGGACTGCCTTTGTCACATTGCCCTCTTCATGGTGAGCGTGGCATGGTCATGGTCAAATGGTCATGATCAAATTCAGCTATGAGGGGCACATCATATCAACTCTCAAGTGATTTCAGCACAGATACTCAGGCTAAGCCTGTGGAACAATTCTCCCCATGGGTCATCATAGACACACAGGAGACTGTGGGTAAGATTAGGCAGAACGTTAAATGGCACAATCCCATACAGGAGAATTGCCCGTAAACCATCGTAGGGACGCAGGAGACGATGGTAGAGGAGACTCATTTCTCCAGGGATGTGGCAAAGCCCAATGGTAAGGAAAGACTGTTGTGGGCTGGAGGGAAGACCCTGTGGGTAGGAATGATGGCCACGAGGACCTTGCTTACACTCATCAGGCTCTACCACAGCCTGGTTTTGTGATCAAAGAGATGCCTGTGACTGTCCCGAAAGAGACCCACAATCAAATTGACCAGTTTTACTTAGCGAGTTCACCCCAGAGGCCAGATGCCTGGATGGCCTGCTTTTGAGGACAGGCTCAGGGCAGGGATCCAAAAGCTCACGGCTCTTTTTCCTGGGTCAGAGTTGGAATGGGGTGGCCCATTCCATGCCTTTCAAACTACAAAGGGACGTTGGATCAGGCTCCTAGGGTACCTGGGCATCATCGTCATGTGGAAGAGTTAGGAAAAACCCTGAACTCCAGGCAAACATGAGTCACCCTGCTGTGGACTTGAGTGTACATGGTTTCCTGGCCTCAGGAGTGGCAGGGATACAAAAGCTTATAGCCTCATGAAACAACTGGTGCTTCTATGCATTGGCTTTTGGTCAGTGCTTAAGGGCTCGAATGACTCAACGCACCCCAGAATAATGAAGGTTAGAAGGGACCTCTGGAGGTCCTCTGGGCCAATGTTCTGCTCTGAGCAGACCAAACTTCCCAGTTACCTCAGGAAGCTCTAGGACTTGTGCTGTTGACTTCTGAACACTGCCACTGTCAGAGGGGTCACTGTCTCTTGGGCAGCTCTTCCAGGGCTGCACCATGTCCCCTATCACTTCTTGTCCCACAAAGACAGCTGGCATTTCCCTTGTCACAGCTTGTTAGTGTTGACCTTGTGCTTTCACAGAGCACTGCTCCGAAGAATCTGGCTCCATCCTTACCACAACCTCCTGTAGCTGTTGGGAGACTGCAGTTCCCTCACTTGCTTGGAATTTTCTTCTCATTGGCCCATCTGCTACTCAGGTACCAGTGAGCTTGCATTCAGCATCCAAGTCACGTGCCTCCTTCTGTCCTACCAGGGATTCAGGCACAAGTGACCTCAGAAGCACGTTGCATTTCCGTGAGCCTACTCTGGCCCATCAGCTGCAGAGACAGAAGTGACCGTAAAATCAAAATACAAACCACGCGCCTGCTGCTGGCCCAGCAGGGAATGAGGTAGAAGGGAACTCACAAGCACATAGCCCAAACTGTGCATGCTGCTGCTTATCAGGAACACAAGCACCTAGCACAAGCCATGTTCCTGCAGATGGTTTATTGCCTGTGCAGCCAGTCGTGACCTCACAGTCAACATCCAAGCCATATTCTGTCTTCTGTCCAGTCAGGTACTCAGGTTGCGTATCGATGTTTGGTGGTATGAAGTGGGAGCAAAATATTTAAGTTGAAAGAGGCAAGGGCTTAATCACCAGGGAGGCTCAGCAAGCGGCAACTGCTAGGTGTTTAAATGCTTCATGAGAAAGGAATGTTTTACACCCTACGGGGCTCTGGGACACAGCATAAAAGCCTGCACTGCTCAAGGTTCTGCATCCTTCTTTCTTGCCTCTCTTTGCTTGAGGAACGAGGTAAGGCTGAGTCCACTCCATCTTTCCCTGTGGGCTAAACAACTGTCACAGTGGCTACTCAGGTTGATACTTGGGCTGCCTCAGCTTGGCCCTTCAAATGTTCTAGGGCTGGGACCTGTTTCCTTTTCGACAGGCGGTGGCTGGGGAGAGCTGGGAAGAGGTGGGTTCTGTCAAGCAGAAGGGGATCAGTGGGGCTCAGCTGCAGGGAGGTCTGCTTGCCAAAATTTCCACCTGCAGTAAATGGTCTCTCCTAAATAAACAAGTGTACCCAGTGCCTTCTTCAGTGCAGCAATATTTCTTTTAGAGATGGTGTTTCATCGGTCTTTCCACAGGTGCTCTGTACACACTGTGCTGGGTCCTATTTGAAAAGTGGGTCAGCATTCCTGTGCTGTGCAATTCGGAGGCCATGAAGAGGCCTGTGTTTTTACACAGTGTCACACCTATTGTGCATGTCAGCAAGATCAGCTGCAGGCACTTTCTGGATGTGGAGCTAGAACTGGGAATGGAGGACAGCAAAGAGTGCCTCAAACAGATCTGAGAAACAGAAAGACAGGCTGACATTGGGGTTGGTGTTTCCTCTCTGCTCCATGTTTCAGGTTTGCCTCCCTCACCAAGAGATGTCTTGCTTCAGACCCTGTCTCCCACGCCCCTGCGGTGCCTCTGGCCCAACCCCACTTGCAAGCAGCTGCAGTGAGCCCTGTGTCGCCCGCTGCGCTGACTCGACGGTGGCCATCCAGGCCTCCCCGGTAGTGGTGACCCTGCCGGGCCCCATCCTCACCTCTTTCCCTCAGAGCACAGCCGTGGGATCCTCTCTGTCAGCTGCTGTTGGGAGCTCCCTGAGTGCCGGGGGGGTTCCCATCTCTTCTGGGGGCTCCCTTGGTCTGGGGGGGTCGGGGCTGTGTCTGCCTCCACTCCACTGCAGTCTGAACTGCTGAAGCTGGTGAATCATCCCCTTTGCAGCAGGAAGGAAGACGAGGACTCTGCAGCAGGAGCATGGCCATGGCTTGCAGACGGGCTGGGTATCCTCATCCCATGTGGCAGGAGGGACCTGCGCCCGCTGCTCCTCGCTGCACAGCAGGCCTCACCATCCCTCCTCTGCCTCTGCTTTGCTCTGAGCTCCTTGAGAAAGGGCTCGTTCTCTTCTGCTTTGATGAACCTCCTGCTGACAGGGGGAGGGTGCTGGAGTTAGGGACTGCTCTTGGTGGGCTGGGATTGCCACCAGGGAGAGCAGAATGGGAAAAAGCATTTTGGTGTGAACCCCGCAGACGTGTTTCTTGGTCTCTGTTCTGTGCCACTGCATTTGCTCCTTCTCATTAAAGACTTTGTGCAGCATAGCTGGAGACTTGTGGTGGTTTGTTCTCTTCCCCCCTGAGTTGGCCAACGCCTCTGCAAGGAAGTGCGAGAACCTGTGTAAATCACTGCCCATGGCAGTGATTGTTTCCCCTAGCATTGGGCATTGCCAGTTGTGGGTGGAACTCTATGAACTGATACCAGAGCACCAAAAATTAGCAAGCAGCCAAGAGAAATACAGAAAAGCCTCAGAGAAATGGATAGAGCAAGTAACAATGGACAGGGGTGGAAATACACATAATGCCACACACAGTAGTCCTGTTTTACTGTTTTACTGTGAGGGTGGTGAAACATGGGAAACGGTTCCCCAGGAGCAGCCATCAAGAAAAAGGGAGCAGAGAGGGGACAGGGGCCAGTACTCAGGTGTGGTGGGCACAGGGCAGGAGAAGGGACACTGATGTCAGTCCCAGGGCTGGGAGTATGGGAAAGAAGGAAGATCACGAGTGACGCAACAGCAAGGCAAGGGGATAAGGTGTAAGCACAACGAGGAAAGCTCCGAGGGAGCTAGAAGCTTGAGGTCCCATTGAGATTTGAACTCAGATGGCTGGATTCAGAGTCCAGAGTGCTCACCATTACACCACGGGACCTCCTGGACACCTGCTCTCTTTTCCCTGCGGCCACCCTCGCTGAGCCACATGCTCCTGGCTGAGCCTGCCAGTGTCTCCATCTCCCAGGCCATCACCAAGCGCAGCCTTCCTCCAGGGCCACTGGGCCCTCTAGTCACAGGGCCTTTTAAGGGAGCGGTAGACCCCTTTGTTCAAGCCTGCCATGCCCTCTCTTACAAGACCCAGGCTGTGAGAATCTTGCTTTATCCTGATAAGATCTCATTATGGAGTTTACAGCAGAACCTCTTCAACGTTGCACCTCACAGAGTACATTCATGGCCCAGCAGTCAGTGGTTCGATGCTTGCACGTGCAGTCTCTGCTGCTGCTTACTTTTACCCCTGTTTTGGACAGCCCGTCACTCTGCCTGGGTAAGTTATTGCCTCTCCTGTTTCTCACCTTGTAGCTCATACTAAGCAGCCATTAGCCAGATATCCTTGTAGTCCTAGCTGAGCTCCTGACCTTGCCGAATAAGACGACCCAGAGAGAGGGCAGGGCATGAGGTTCAACAGAGGGAAGAGCTGGCAGGAGGACCCAAAGCAGCTTGCGCTGGGTTTCACAAGCTGGACTGCCTTCCCCTGCTAAGATAGTCCTGGCTGACATCAAACCCTGGTCCTTTCTTCCAGCACACGCTGGCCCCTTCTGCCCCAGCGTGGCCTCTCCCTCAGTGAGAACGCTGTTTTCTCTCCCAAGGCTGCTCCAGACTCAGGTACATTTCACTGTGAGCCTCATGGAGCTTTCCCTCATACCCTGGGACCACCACACTGCCTGCTCAAGAAGGGTCCATGCACACAGGAGGCAAAAGCTGCAATAGTGCTATCCTCCTTCCTGTTGAGAGGAGGGCCCTTCCTCCCAGCAGTCAGACAGGAGGAAACACATGCAGGGACACTATACTGCATCTCACACTTAGCACGGGACACTGAGGACACAACCTCCTGGTGCCTTTGGACTGCCTGAAGCACTGGTCTGACAGCCGGTACTTCTGAACCCACAGGACAGGCCATGATGTCATGTCCAAGCCTAAGATACCAAAGAGCAGCTTACATTCCGAGAGGGCATGAGAAACACCCAGTCACTGAAGAAGGGTTAAATCTCTACAGATTCACAACTCCGAAAGCATGTCCCGGAGAAGCAGCATTGCTGATGGCTTTTCTCCTCAATCCCTGGGATCCGCAGGCCCGAGCAGGGTGGGAGGGGTGTTTGGGAACAGCAAGAGCAGGGACCAATCTCTGAAGGTCTTGCAAAGAGCTGGAGGGACCCCCACCTCTGGGGGCTGGAGCACAGGGAAAGGGACAGCCCTTTCCCATGCAGATGCTGTGCCACTGCAGAAGGAGGGTTGTCCCTTCTAGGGCTGAGACAGTGTTTCTCCAAGCAATGGAGGGTGTTCCTGGGGCTCTGCTAGTCTCACCCAGCACTCAGGCAGAACGGATTCTGGGCGAGTGGGTTGTGTGGGCCAGCGCAGGCAGCTTCCTTGCTCAGGGCACTTTGTCCTTGGTTTCCTTCCTGGCAGCACTGCTGGGGTTGCCGTGGTCCCCAGCCCATTTGCTTCCCCAAGGTCATGGCAAATGTTCCTTCCACTGTAGCCTCAAATGCTGCTCCTCCCTGGGGGACGCTGCGGGGAGGACACTTTGTGCCCCCCTTACAAGCTTCAGTGGTCAGCCAGAGATCACCCAAAGCTCCCCAGCACCTGGGAGCTGCAGCTCAGGCTAGGCTGACCCACACAGGAAGCCACGTCACTCCTGGGTCGTGCACTGCCGAGGTCCTTCTGGCTGAGGACAGGCTTCGGCAAGCCAGAGAGCCACCTTCACACAGGGGAAGCCCCCTCACCTTCTCTTGAACCCACACCTCCCAGGGAGACTGCAACCTGAATAGAGCACCTTAGACTGCTCCATCTAATGCTTCTGCTAATGCGGCCTCTGCTGCTCCTCCCTTAGCGACTGCCAGAGGCAGCCCAGCTCAGCCAGCCTCCTCCAAGGGCCGCTGACAGCTGACCGCAGCTCCTACACGCACTTCAGACCACACAGTACCCAGCACAGGGGCAGCATCTCACAAGGCCAAGGCAGTCCTTCATGCGAGCAAGCAAAGGAACCGTCAGCAAATTATGGCTCTGCACATGCCAACATCTGGACAAGGGGCTCCAGGCACACGTCTACCTTTCCCATGACTTCCTCCATTCCCTCCAGAGCCTCAGGAGATGGGAAGACAAACACTTGGCCTGCAGTGCTGCCTCATGGATGGCTCCTGGGGCAACAAGGGTGCTTCCTTCTTCCCTGCTCGGGACCGGGAAGGCTGGGCAAGGAGGGCTCTGCCACACCAGCCCCTGGGGGAATGCTGTGCCTGTCTCAAGGAGTCAGTGTGTGGGAAAGGGGCTGGAGAGTCAAGGCAAAAGGACAGGAGATGCAAGACCAAGTGCTGAGCTCCAGTTCCTGTGGGGAAGAGGCTCACTTACTGCCCATGGTGCAGAGGAAGGAGGGCTGGGCCTTGTTGCTTCATGGAAGGAGCTAGACTGAAAGGCATCTCAGGAGGTCACTAGTCCAAATGCCTACTCAAAGCAGGGCTAGCCCCAAAGCTAGAGCAAGTGGCTCAGTGCCTGAGCCCCATTGAAACTTGAGTGTGATACCCAGGCATGGAGAATCCCCAAGTTCTCTGGGCACCTGCTCCAGAGCTTCAGCGCTCCCTGAGAATCTCTGACTGGTCCAAAGCAGCCCCCTGAGTCTGCTTTTGCCAAGGCGCGGGCCTTGCTAACAGCCAGGGCTGTGTGTGCTGGGCTGGGAGGTGCCCAGAGGCCTGGCCATGAGGCTTGTGGAGCCAGGCTGAAGAAAATTCTCTCTGCATTGGCCAGGAATTGAACCTGGGTCAACTGCTTGGAAGGCAGCTATGCTCACCACTATACCACCAACGCACCTGTGGGCATTGCTGCCTCCTGCTCCTGCTCCTGCTCCTCACAGACTGGCCGGCCTCCTCCCTCCAGACCCCTGCACACGTAAATAACCTCAGCTGCTAGGCTGTGTGTGTTTTCTGTGTGGGTAAGACATTGGCTAGGCAATCCCAAGCTGCAATAGCTGCCGACTAGGGGAGATCTGTATCAGGTTTGGAGCAGGACACTGGACAAACCAGGACTGAGGTGCAGGCATGGACTCTGCACAGGCCTATGGTACAGCCCAGGGTCCGAGGGAACTGCTGGGTGCATGTGGGAGGGAAGGGATCTGTGTCCAGCACTGGTCTCCAGCCCTAAGCAGCTAGAGGGAAAGAAAAGGATAGGGCCATCTGTCTTGATTCATGCCTGTGTGAGTGCTGGCAGTGCTTCTGTGGGTGCTGGTAATGGTGCCGCTCCCCATCTGTGTTCATACGTGTGCTGGCTGTGCATGTACTGTGCAAGTGTACGTGTGTTTTGGTGTATGTATCTGTGGTGGTATTAGCAGAGCCAAATACCCACCCAGCTGCCCACTCCTTTCCCCACATTCAGCGCACTGAAAACAGGATGAGAAAACTCATGGGTCAAGATAAACACAAGGACATGGCTTAGCAAAAACTGTTGTGGGCAGTGTTTGGCTTGACTTGGGGAAAAAATAATTTTTTGCTAATTGAAACAGATTCACGTAGTGAGAAACAAAAAGACAAACATAAACCACCGCCTTTCCTCTGCCCTGTCCCAGGCTCAACTTTACTCCTTCACACTGGTCTCCTTTACCTGCCCAAGCGGGATGCATCTTCCCTCCACTCTTTCCCACTTTTTTTGTTCAGTCCGGCTCTGTCTGTCTAGTGTTTTCTGTCCTCTCTGGAATATGTTTTCACAGAGCTGCTGGCTCAGCTGTGTCGTGCAGTGGGACCACTGTGGAGCTGGAACCGGCTGGGTTCCACATAGGGCAGCCCCTCTACCCCGTTTCACAGAGGCCACGCTGCAGCACCTCCTAATCCCCCCACTACCGACTCCTAGCTACAAATAGTCAAAAAAGTGCCCATTGGGAATATCTGCTCAGCCCTGCTCCTGGCTGGACCCAAAAGTGGGCAAGGCAGCAAACAGACTAGGATGGAGACAAAGCCCAGATGGTCAAGTTGATCGCATTAGTGTTTCCCAAAGTAGCACCAGCCTTGTCCTCCTCCCCACCTGCAGATTCCTGGAGGTCCCCTCCTGTGGCTGGCAAGTTGGATTGAACTGCCTCGTGGGAAGGGAGAAAGACCTGTGTCCCCAGGACACCCACTGCTTTGTGGGGAGAGCTCTGCCTGCTGCTCCACACCCACCAGTCTGCCTTGCTGAGGGTCACTTTGGGAGTGCTGGCTGCTAAGGCAGCAATAGGAGAAAGCAGGGGGGCAGTGGCAGAGAGAAGGGGCTGAGAGAAGAGGAGGGCTATGGGCGCGAATGTCCAGAGAGCTAGAGCAGGGCATGTTCAACCTTGCTGGGAGAGGCAGCAGCTGTCAGGAGCAGGGGAAAAAGGAATTAGCAGAGGATGGTTTTGATCCATCAACCTCTGGGTTATGGGCCCAGCACACTTCCACTGTGCCACTCTACTCATTAGTTTTGGGCCCCTCACTCCAAGAAAGACATTGAGGTGCTGGAGCGTGTCCAGAGAAGGGCGACGAAGCTGGTGAGGGGTCTGGAGCACAAGTCTTATGAGGAGCGGCTGAGGGAGCTGGGGTTGTTTAGCCTGGAGAAGAGGAGGCTCAGGGGAGACCTTATCGCTCTCTACAACTACCTGAAAGGGGGTTGCAGAGAGGTGGGTGTTGGTCTCTTCTCCCAAGTGACTAGTGACAGGACTAGAGGAAATGGCCTCAAATTGCGCCAGGGGAGGTTCAGGCTAGATATTAGGAAAAAGTTCTTTACTGAGAGAGTAGTGAAACATTGGAATAGGCTGCCCAGGGAGGTGGTAGAGTCACCCTCCCTGGAGATATTCAAGGAGCGTGTGGATGTGGCATTGTGGGATGTGGCTTGATGGGCATGGTGCTGTGTGGTGTTGGGTGGGTTGGTTTTTGGTGTGTTGTGGTTTGGTTTTTGTGGGGTTTTTTTGTTTGTTTGTTTGTTTTTTTAAGGTTGGACTTGATGATCTTACAGGTCTTTTCCAACCTTAGAGATTCTGTGATTCTGTGATTCTGCTCCGCCCAGCACTTTAGCTGGGACCTCCCAGAGCCCTGCCTGATGCTCCCTGGCACTGCCAGCACTCATGCCACCTTCACTTCGTCTATCCCGTGCCCTCAGCGGGACAAGAACATTGTCTCCCTGGAAAGTTCACCTTCTTTGGCCCTGTGTTGAGTAGCATGAGGGCCTTGCTTTGCCCTTCTCCCCACATCTCCGGCCCATAGCGCTGGATGGGGATTTTCTCTTTGACCTCCCAAGCTGGCTCACAGGTGAAGAAGGAAACCCCGGAGCAAGGGGTCAGCCTTGTTTCTTTGCAGGGTGGAGAGGAGCTGCTCTCCAGTGAGCTGATGAGGGCTGCAACCCTGCCCAGAAATGCAGCTCCCAGGGGCCTGCAGGTCTGTGCTCGGCATAAAAGTCAGATCTTTGCTGGCTGAGGAGGGAGACAAGGACGCTGTAGCATAGAATTACCAAGGCAAATAATTCTGGTATAGCGATGTGCATAGCGGTGCCCCAGCCTAATGCATGGAGGACCCCAATATAGTGCAAATCAGGGTTTATATATGTTTACCATACAGTTGTGTCGCCCAAAGACATTACTTATGTTAAGGGGTCAGCTAATCAGATACTATTGCTCTTAAATTCAGTATGTGCTTCTCCCGGGCAGGTGGTGCAGATGTATGATCGGGGGGTCTTAATCTTCATTGTTCTAAGCAAACGTCCCATTCAGGTGGAGGGGTTTCATACTAGATTCAGGTAGATTGCTGTTCTGGGCATGGTTATATAGCTGGCGTTTTCTTTGAAAGACAAATCTCGGGTTGTTTTATAGTCTGTATGGGTTGTTCTCAGCCAGTGAGAGCCAGTTTAGGTTTGGTCTTCAGGTCACGTGGACCCTGAGGTAAAAGCTCTTATTCCTAGGCAGTGGTCATTCTTTTAAGCAAGTTGTATAGCTGTTAGCGCCTTGCGAGCTGTGAAGGCCTTGCCCTGCCCGAGCTGTACTGTGCTCCCCAACAGCTCCTGGCTTGTCATCCTTCCTGGTGCAGCCCTGCCCTTGCTGCTTCCTGACAGCTGAGAGCTGCCCCTGCCACCATGCAGTGTGCCAGGGAGTCAGAGAAACCCCAACCCCTCCTCTCCCTGCCTGGTATGGATCCTGCCCTGCCCAACACTGCTGGGGGTGGAGGTGGCTCCCAGCCACCCCAAGGCAGGGCTGGACGAGCTGGACTGGCTGGTGCCCTGTCTTAAATGCTGCAAGGCATCCCAGGAAGGCTCTGGGCAGCCTGAGCTGGTAGAGCCTCTCGGTGAGGCTCTTCCTGCCACTTGCCTCCTGCTCCACACCAGTCTGCCTTCATGACACCTAAAGTGAGGGGCACTTCGTGAGTGCTGGCAAGGTGTCAGATCGATGAGGTGTCTTCCCTTCACCTTCAGCAATGAGGGCCATGTTGTGCAGGCTCTCTCTGGAGATGAGCTGCTGCAGTTTCAGGTGTAGGGAAGACAGCTGCTGGGGCTGTGCTGCTTGGGAAGTCAGGTGAGATCAGGCTCAACAACCAACAAGAGTGGACCTCTTTTCATGGCTCATACTCAGCACCTGTCCATTCTCTTCCCCATCCACCCAGGAATTTCCCATCCATCCAGGAATTTCCCATTCATCCAGGAATTTCGGGGGTGGGGGTCGAGGACAAGTGCTCTAGGCAAAGGTGTTTTCATTGTCTCCCTGGGCAGCAGGCACAGTGTGGAGCTGAGTCCCAGGGCTGCAGCCTGGTCAATTTTAGGGAGCCCAAAAAGGAGACTGCACCCCGTAGTTGGCAGGATTCAAACCTGCGCGGGGAAACCCCAATGGATTTCTAGTCCATCGCCTTCACCACTCGGCCACAACTACCTGCTCCAGCCCTCTCTGCCCTGCTGCTCACATGCCCTCTGCAATGACACCTGGCTCCCTGGGAGTTTCAGGGCCAGGCTTCACTCAAAGCTCTGCAGCTGGGACCTTCATGGAGCATGACAGCCACATGGAGCCAGGTTTCCAGAGGCCTTGACAGGTGGAACCCCAGGGACAACAGCTGAAGCTCCCAGTGCCTTTTCCTCAGCCAGGCATCTGGGATATCCTGCCACAGGGCATGGTTTCACTTCCCAGCTTCCTTGGGGCTGCTCTTGTTTAATATCTTTATTGATGATCTAGATGAGGGGATCGAGTGCTCCCTCAGCAAGTTTGCAGATGACACCAAGTTGGGTGGGAGTGTCGATCTGCTTGAGGGTAGGAAGTCTCTGCAGAGGGATCTGGACTGGCTGGATCGATGGGCCGAGGCCAATTGTATGAGGTTCAACAAGGCCAAATGCTGGGTCCTGCACTTTGGTCACAACAACCCCATGCAGTGCTACAGGCTTGGGGGCGAGTGGATGGAAAGCTCCCCTGCAGAAAAGGACCTGGGGGTGTTGATTGACAGCTGGCTGAAGATGAGCCAGCAGTGTGCCCAGGTGGCCAAGAAGGCCAATGGCATCGTGGCATGTGTTCAGAAATAGTGTGGCCAGCAGGAGTAGGGAGGTGATCGTGCCCCTGTAGTCAGCGCTGGTGAGGCCCCACCTCGAATCCTGTGTTCAGTTTTGGGCCCTGCACTCCAAGAAGGACATTGAGGTGCTGGAGTGTGTCCAGGGAAGAGCGACAAAGCTGGTGAGGGGTCTGGAGCACAAGTCTGATGAGGAGCGGCTGAGAGAGCTGGGGTTGTTCAGTCTGCAGAAGAGGAGGCTGAGGGGAGACCTTCTCGCTCTCGGCAATTACCTGAAAGGGGGTTGCAGAGAGGTGGGTGTTGGTCTCTTCTCCCAAGTGACTAGCGACAGAACAAGTGGAAAAGGCCTCAGGTTGCTGCAGGGGAGGTTCAGGCCAGATATTAGGAAAAATTTCTTTACTGAGAGAGTGGTGAAACACTGGAACAGGCTGCTCAGGGAAGTGGTGGAGTCAGCATCACTGGAGGTGTTCAAGGAACGTGTGGACATGGCAGTGTGGGAAATGGTTTAATTGGCATGGTGATGTTGGTTGATAGGAAGCTGAAGGAAACCCCAGGAAGCCGTGTGGAGGAAAGGAGGGATTGTGGTAGTTGTGGTCTATTAGACCCCACCTTGCATGCTTTAGCGGGCATGGTGGTGTTGGTTGATGGTTGGACTTTGATGATCAACAGGTCTTTTCCAACCTTAGTGATTCTGTGGTACTGTGACTACAGCTGCAGCTCCTAGTGTCTTGTCCTCAGTCTGGCATCTGGGATATCCTGCCACAGGGGATAGTTTAACTCCCCAGCTGGCGTCTCGGCTGCTGCCAGGAAAGAAGGGAAGGCAGCTGTGTGGAGACAACCAGGGCTGGTGGCAGTTGTGGGGTGGGATATTAGACCCCCTTGTAGGCAGAAGGGCGGGAAGGAGGAGGGAAAGTCTGTCCCAGCACAGCTTTCACTGCAAATCCCGGAGGGAGCCTTCACTCCTACTCCTGGTATTTACTTCCCGTCTGTCTCCAGATCTTACCCCATAACCCTGGGATCTTCTCGCCAGTGCTGGCACCCTCACTGTCATCTCCTGGAGGCCCACTTGTGGACCTGGGAGGCTCAGCTGTGAGAGCCTCTGGCTGGCAGGGTGGGGACCAGGTCTCAAGCCCCTGAGGGGGACTCCAAGGCTGCTGTGAGCACTAGGGTGGGGACATTCCTGCAGGGAATATGGTGAACTCCTGGCAGCACCTCCAGCCTCCTGGGGACATAGGATGGTGTCAACCCTTGAACAAAGACCATGACTGCCCTGCAGGTCATTGCTTTTTAAGAGGATTGGTTTGTGAGAGTGGGAGAGATCTATGGAAAGGGCAAGGTGGAGCCTGGCTGAGGAGAAGTGAGGAGGGGCAAAGGAAAATAAATGGGAGGTGTGGATGACTTAAAGGGAGACGGGAGAGAGCTTGTTTTGGGGGAATAGGTATGACAAGAGCTTTTTTCCATCACTGGTAAGCATTGTCTAATACCTGAGCATGGACCAAAATATTAAAGGATCTGCAAAATCGATCATTTCCATCCCTAGATGAAAGCAGTTCCAATTCCCTTTTGGATCTGTAGCAGGAGCATTTTGAAAATGGCACTGAGTAGTTGGTATGGAGGTGGTACATGAGGGTGGGAGGTAGTTGCAGTCAAGAGGGTCAGCATGAGGAGTGGCTTGAGGATGTATGTGTCCAGGGGGGTGGAAGGAGGAGGCCGGCCAGTCAGTGAAGTGGAGGAGCAGGAGACAGGCCAGGCTCTGATCTGGAGGAGCAGGAGGCAGCACTGCCCACAGGTGCATTGCTGGTATAGTGGTGAGCATAGCTGCCTTCTGAGCAGTTGACCTGGCTTTGATTCCTGGCCAATGCTGACAAACATCTCTGTAGCCTGGCTCCAGGGTTTCTTACATCTTCTGCAGGCAGCCTCTCCTGCTCAAAAAATACCCAGATTTCCCCTGGGATTTCAAGCCGATCCCCTGGCCTCTCTGCAGCCTTGAGACCAACTGAGACCAATGCTTTCAGCCTGCTGGCAGGGCTCCAGGCTGAGCTCCTCACTGCAATGCTGGTACAGGAGCCAGGGGAGAGGATTTTTTAGCCTGGCACGGAGCTGCACCTGCTGCTGCTGTGGCTGGTTGCACCTGGCAAGAAAAGCATTCTGCCATTGCGGGGCACAGATGACACTCAATAAAGACTAGGTGGTGGTCAAGGGAGAGACTGTGCTTCATGAGGGCAGCGCTGCTATTTTGGAGTGTGGTGGGAGGGAGCTTATTCTTGAGGCCTCCTCCTCAAAGGCCTGTCTGTCTGATCTGAAGTCACCCTGCTGACCTACACCATCCAGGCTCCAGCATTGCAGAGACTTAGTGAAGTTTAATGGAATGGGGTGTAATGATGTTCCTGGTAACTAAGAACTGAGACATCCTCATTTCTCTTGCAGCCTATAGCCTGGGGGCCAAGGGAAACATAAGGAGCCTCTCTCAACTAGACTCTCTACCAGAAGGGCATGAACCTTCTCAAGTCTCTGATTCCTGGGTTGCTTAAAGAAAAAAACAATGTTCTTTGCTCTACTGACAGCCCAAAACCATTCTGGGCAAGGGGTTGTATGGAGGGTTTGGTTTGGCAGAGTTTTTACAGATTCCCCCTCTGCATTCAGAGGTGCTACAAGTAGGTGGAGTTACGAAGACACGTACCTGCCCCAAAGTTCATGCACCTCAAGCAGCAATAACTGCTGAGAGGTTTTGGTGCTGCAACACTGAGGAGAGTTAATGCACCATCTGGGAGACTACACAGTGACACTGGATCTAGCTTTGTGCTTTGCTGCATGCTTGCATGTAAGATGCCTTGGTTTACGGCTGAGCAGCTTAGGTGCTTTTTTGCTCCTAAACACCTGTGAGTAGCAAGGTGCATCACCAAAAGGAAAGGACTCCTCCTAGGATTCAGGCTCAGAAAGGCAACTTGTCCCTGCCTGTTTACAAAGGTGCCCTCCACAACTGAGCTGAGCACACACGTCCAAGTTTGCATGCCACCTCAGGAAGTGTTGTCATCTCAGGCCAGTTCATAAGCCGCCTTCTGTCCTCTGCCAGTGGGTACTCAGAGTAAGCCGTGAAAAGTCACTGCTTCCTGAGCATACCTGCAAGATGTGCTGGGTACACTGGCAGAAGAAATGAGGTGAGCTCCCGAGTGCTTTCAGTGGCGGGAATCAAGGCTGAGCCTTGGAGATATCACAGGGCTGTGATGACCAGATTACAGACTCAAGCTCCATTGCTCTGAGGCTTTTTAGCCTTTCTCTTGCCTGCTTGCATATTTTTGGAGCTGTGGTATCATTTCGGAGAGCTCCACCCAAAACTGCTGGTAAGCTCAGGAGAGAAGCCACTTGCTCCTGGCAGAGCAGGTGGCTAACTGAGGGAGGAGGGGAACAAACCACCACAAGTCTCCAGCTATGCTGCACAAAGTCTTTAATGAGAAGGAGCAAATGCAGTGGCACAGAACAGAGACCAAGAAACACGTCTGTGGGGTTCAGGGAGTCACAGAGAATGGCCCATTTGCCAAGGACAAGCTGCAAACCAAAATGCTTTTTCCCATTCTGCTCTACTTGGTGGCAAGCCCACCAAGAGCAGTCCCTAACTCCAGCACCCTCGCCCTGTCAGCAAGAGCTCAGAGCAAAGCATAGCCAGAGGAGGGATGGCGAGGCCTGCTATGCAGCGAGGAGCAGTGGGTGCAGGTCCCTCCTGCCAGGTGGGATGAGGACACCCAGCCCGTCTGCAAGCCATGGCCATGCTCCTGCTGCAGAGTCCTCGCCTTCCTTCCTGCTGCAAAGGGGATGATTCACCAGCTTCAGCAGTTCAGACTGCAGTGGAGTGGAGGCAGACACAGCCCCGACCCCCCCAGACCAAGGGAGCCCCCAGAAGAGATGGGAACCCCCCCGGCACTCAGGGAGCTCCCAACAGCAGCTGACAGAGAGGATCCCACGGCTGTGCTCTGAGGGAAAGAGGTGAGGATGGGGCCCGGCAGGGTCACCACCACCGGGGAGGCCTGGATGGCCACCGTGGAGTCAGCGCAGCGGGCGACACAGGGCTCACTGCAGCTGCTTGCAAGTGGGGTTGGGCCAGAGGCCCCGCAGGGGCGTGGGAGACAGGGTCTGAAGCAAGACATCTCTTGGTGAGGGAGGCCAACCTGAAACACAGAGTAGAGAGGAAACATCGACACCCCCCCCCCATCAGTCTGTCTTTCTTTTCCTCAGCTCTTTCTGAAGATCCACTTTGCTGCCCTCCATCTCCATTTCTAGCTCCATGTCCAGAGAGGGCCTGCAGCTGATCTTGCTAACAAGCACAACAGGCGTGACATCTCACCTTAAGGCTAGATTTGAAGGACTAGGAGCAGAGCTGTGCCTAACTGGCTGCTGATTCCACCAGGACCTCCTTCTGCAGTTCCTTGTGCAATAGCACGGCTGAAGACTGATGAAAGGATCCCATCAGAAATAGGCCGGGTTGAACAGCTCGCTCAGAAATCACCTCTTAAAAACACATGCTGTGCCTGCAGCTCACATGGTACTTACTATGCCCTCCAAGTTTCACAGCACAGGAAGACTTTTAGAATAGGACCTAGCACAGTGGGTTCAAAGCACCTGTGGAAAGACTGATCACACCCCATCTCCAGAAACAAGAATTGCTGCATTGAAGAAGGCACAGGATACACTTGGCCATTAGGTTAGAGACCATCTGCTGCAGGTGGAAATTTTGGCAAGCAGACCTCCCTGCAGGTGAGCCCCACTGATCCCCTTCTGCTTGAAAGAACCCCCCTCTTCCCAGCTCTCCCCAGCCACCTCCACCAAAAGGGAAAGAGGTTACAGCCCTAGAACATTTCCATTGCAGGGCCAAGTTGACGTAGCCCAAGTATCAACCTGAGTAGCCACCATGACAGCAGTTCAGCCCACAGGGAGAGATGGAGCGGGCTCAGGCTTACCTCGTTCCTTGAGGAAAGGGAGGCAAGAGAGGAGGATGCAGAGCCTGGAGCAGCACAGCCTTTTATGCTGTGTCCCAGAGCCCCACAGCGTCACAAACATTCCTTTCTCATGAAGCATCTAAACACCTGGCAGTTGCCGCTTGCCTAAACCTCACTGGTGGTTAAGCCCTTGCCTCTTTCATCTCAAATATTGTACTCCCTTTTCATACCCTCAAACATGGATAAGGTTGATGTGTGTCCCAGCTTCATAAGGCCAATTAACTCGGAGGTCTCAGGCTAGTGTACAAGGAGATTTTCAGTGGGTTTGCATCATGTGGATTGCCTTTGTCACATCACCCCCCTCACAGTGAGCATGGCCACCAGTCATGGTGAAATTGAGCCATGAAGAACAGCTCAAGTCAGCCGTCAAGCGCTTTCAGTGCAGGCACTCAGGCTAACCCTGAGAGAAATTCCTCCCTGCATGTCATCGTAGACACACAGGAGACTGTGGGTAAATTCAGGCAGAATGTCAAGACTGCACCTGCATCCCGTATGGGAGAGGAGATGCACCTCTCCAGGGATGTGGCCCACATCGAAATTGACCCGTTTTGCTCAGCAAGGTTATCCCAGAGGCCAAAGGCCTGGATGGCCTGCCTTTGAGGAGAGGCTCAGGGCAGGGGGCCAAAAGCTCACAGCCCTTTTTCCTGAGTCAGTGATGGGGTGGCCCATTCCATGAATTTTAAGCTACAAAGGGACATTGGATCAGTCTCCCAGAGCACCTGGCAGTCATTGTGATGTGGAAGAGCTGGGAAAAGCCCTGAACTCCAGGCAAACATGAGTCACCCTGCTGTGGCCTTCAGTGGACATGGTGGCCCAGCCTCAGGCATGCCAGGGATACCACAGCTCATATCCCCAAAGTGCCCCTTTCCTCAAGGATACTTCCACACATTTTAGCACCATTCCTGAAATAAGCTGCTGCTTCTGTGCAATCTCACGATGCTGCTGCCTTCCAAGGCATTGCCTTTTGATGGCTGCTCAGGGGCCTATGAGACTCAGTGCACCCCAGAGTAATGAGGAATGGATGGAACTTCTGGAGGTCCTCTGGGCCAACCTCCTGCTTGGAGAGGATCAAACTTCCCAGGTACCTCAGAAGGCTTCCATCAACTTCTGAACACTGCCTCTGTCAGAGAGGTCACTGTCTCTTGAGCAGCTCTTCCAGGACTACACCGCACCCCTAGCTGCTTCTTTTCCCAAAAAGTGAGCTGGTGTTTCCCATATTGCAACTTGTGAGTGTTGCCTCTTGCCCTTTTGCAGTGCACGTCTCAGGAGAGTCTGGCTCCATCCTTTCCATGACCTCCTGTAGCTGGTGGGAGGCAGCAGTTCCATCCCGTCCTCCCCACTTTGCCTCCTCTCTGCCAGGTTCGACAAAACTGGTGCCCTCAGCTTGAGGCCTGGTCCCCACCCTACCAGCCAGGGGCTCTCCCAGCTGAGCCTCCCAGGTCCACAAGTGGGCCACCAGGAGATGACAGTGAGGGTGCCACCCACCAGAGAAGATTCTAGGGTTATGGGAATAGCTGTGGAGATGGTCGGGAAGTACATACCAGGATTAGGAGTGAAGACTCCCACCGGGACTTGCAGTGAAAGCTTTCCTGGGACAGACTTTCCCTCCTCCTTCCAGCCCAGAAACGTCTATAGTCACTGATAGTGAAATGCAGAGCAGTTGGTGTTCCCTGCACAAACCAGCCCTTGTGCTCTCCATGGAGCCATGGAGCACACTCAGACCTCTTGGCTGATGCAGATCAAACCTAGAACTAGGTGCATTTTAAAGGTGGGATGAAACAACAAGGCTGAGAATGAGATCGAGAAGTGGGCATCCTTGAGGTGTCATTATACGGTCCACGCGAAATATGTGGTCCAATATCTTTCACTACAAGAACGATACTGAGGTGCTGGAGCGCGTCCAGAGAAGGGCGACTAAGCTGGTGAGGGGTCTGGAGCACATGTTTTATGAGGAGCGGCTGAGGGAACTGGGGTTGTTTAGCCTGGAGAAGAGGAGGCTGAGGGCTCACCTCATCGCTCTCTACAACTACCTGAAAGGGGGTCGCAGAAAGGTGGGTGTTGGCCTCTTCTCCCACGTGATGAGTGACAGGACAAGAGGAAATGGCCTCAAGTTGTGCCAGGGGAGATTCAGTCTGGATATTAGGAAAAATTTCTTTACTGAGAGAGTTGCAACACCCTGGAATAGACTGCCCAGGGACCCAGGGAGGTGGTGGAGTCACCCTCCCTGGAGGTGTTCAAGGAACGTGTGGACATGGCATTGTGGGACGTGGCTTGATAGTCATGGTGGTGTGTTTGTGGGGGTTTTTTTTGTTTGTTTGTTTGTTTTTGTTTTTTTAAATGGTTGGACTTGATGATCTTACAGGTCTTTTCCAACCTTAGTGATTTATTCAATGCAATTAAGAAGGAAGCCAAGAACAAAGGCATGGCTGAAAAGGCCCTTTACTGCACACAGTCTTTTCCCCACGACAGTGACTTGAGATTGACTCATGAGCAGGAAACCTACCCACAATAGCCCTGTCTCCTACAGATAACCTCCACCCACCAAAAAACACACAACAAGAGAACATTAGGTCTCAGGCGCTGATTAAGATTTGCATGGGATTTATGTGAATCAAAGACTATGGAGGATCCTTAGCGCCTTGTCCAGCTGACTTTTGAAAATCCCGGTGATGGAGAATCCACCTGTTCCAGTGAAAAAGAAATCTCCAGGGGATCTTTTTCTTGGTATCAAATCAACTTTTCCCTTGATGCCAGATGTGTCTGTGGTCTCATCCTTTCTTTGAGCACCTCCAGCAAGGGACTGCCTCTGCGTTCTCTACAAACTGTGCTTCACACAGTGGAAATCTGCAATCAGTTGCCCCCTCACCTTCTCTTCTCCACACTGAACAAACCAAGATCCCTCAGCATCTCCCTCAATCACCAGTGCTCCGGCAGCCTCCGATCCCACCCTGTGCATGTCATCTCTTCCTGATAGACATGTGCACAGGAAGACCTCTTCTGTGGCTCATACTTCCTGACCACAGTCCATCTGAAAAATGCCACCAGTGCTCGTGCAGCCTGCAGTGGGATGGTGTGGGGTTTCTCTGAAAGAAGAAGAGCTGCTCAAGAGACAGTGACCCCTCCAACAGTGGCAGTGTTCAGAAGTAGATGGGGCAAGGCCCAGAGCTTCCTGAGGTAACTGGGAAGTTTGGTTGGCTTGGAGCAGGAAGTCCTCCCAGAGAACCTCCACAGGTCCCTTCTGACCTTCATTATTCTGGGGTGCCCTGAGTCTCATGGACCCTTGATCAGCCACCAAAAGGCAATGCCTTGGAAGGCAGCAGCAGCATGCTATTCCGTAGAAGCATCAGTTGTTTCAGGAATGGTGCTAAAATGTGTGGAAATGCCCTTAAAAAAGCAGCACTTTGGGAAGAATGAGGCCACTATGTCCACTGAAGGCCACAGCAGGGTGACTCATGTTTGCCTGGAGTCCAGGGTTTTTCCCAACTCTTCCACATCACAATGACTCCCAGGAGCTCTGGGAAGTTGATCCAATGTCCCTTTGTAGTTTGAGAGACGTGGAATGGGCTACCCCTTCATTGACCCAGGAAAATGGGCTGTGAGCTTTTAGCTTTCTGCCCTGAGCCTCTCCTCAGAGACAGGTCATCCAGGCCTCTGGCCTCAGGGATGACCTTGCTGAGCAAAACAGGCCAATTTGGGTGTGGGTCTCTTTCAGGGAAGGACATAGGCATCTCTTTGATCACCATCCTATGTGTTGATTTCCTTGTTTCCAACAGGCTCCCCACTTCCCAAGGTGAGCCCAGACCCCTGGCTGGAAGAAACATGAGGGCCTTGTCATGTCGTCAAGGGACAGGGCTGTGGAGATCCCATGGAGAAGTCACTTGAAAGACACCTGCCTGACCCTCTGGTCTGCTCTTCCTTGTTATGAATCTGCCTTTGTTCGCTGGGCTCATGGGGCAAAAAAACAGTCTGTGGCAGAGCCTGATAAGCAAAAGCAAGGTCCTCATGGCCCTCACTCCTGCCTGCAAGGGGATTTCCTCCAGCCACAATGATTCTTCTGTGTCATTGAGCTTTGCCACATCCCTGGAGAGGTGCGTCTCCTTCCCATATGGGATTGTGCAGCCTTGACGTTCTGCCTGAACTTACCAACAATCTCCTGTGTGTCTACGATGACCCGTGGGGCGAAACGTCTCTTTGGGTTAGCTTGAGTGCCTGCACTGAAAGCACCTGAGAGCCAACCTGAAGTGTCCCTCATAGCTGAATTTGACCGTGACTGGTGGCCACACTCACCGTGAAGAGGACAATGTGACAAAGGCAATCTGAGTGACACAAACCCACTTAAAATCTCCCTCCACAGTAGCCCTAGACCTCTGAGTTAATTGGCCTTATGAAGCTGGGAAACAGACGAATCGTCCCAGGAGGGCTGGGATATACTGAAATATATTTTTCTTAGAGCACTAGAGCTCTCAATCCCAACGTGCAAGAAGTCAGTCAGGGGAGGCCGGAAGCCAGCTTGGCTGTCAAGACCTCTGAGCCAAACTAAACCACAAAAGCAAAAGGATACACATCCTGAGGAGATTACAGGGATATGGCCCGGGAGTGCAAGAAGGGCATCAGCAAAGCCAAGGCACACGTGGAGCTGACCTTGCAAGGGACAAGACAAATAACAAGAAGGGTTTCTTCAGGTGCATAGGACAACAAAGGAAGATGAAAGAAACTGCACCGCCTCCCTCCAGATGAGCGAAACAGAAGACCGGGCTACAACCGACATGGAGAAGGCAAAGGTACTCAATAACTCTTTGGCCTCAGTCTTCACAAGCACGTCCTCTAGCCACGCCACCCAACTCACAGAATCCAAAGGCAGGGATTGGGAGAATGAAGTACCACACGCCGCAGAAGGACAGGTTCAAGACTATCTAAAGAACCTGAATGTGCACAGGTCCATGGGGCCTGAGGAGATGCATCCGAGGATCCTGAAGTAATGGCAGAGAAGTTGCTAAGCCACTATCCATCACTTTTGAAAAGTCGTGGCAGACCGATGACATTCCCAGTGACTGGAAAAGGGAAACATAATTGCCATTTATAAAAAGTGAAAAAAGGAGGATCTGGGAAAATACAGGCCCGTCATTCTCACCTCTGTGCCCAGCAAGACGATGGAGCAGATCCTCCTGGAAACTATGCTATGGGACATGGAATACAGAGAGGTGAATGGTGACAGCCAACATGACTTCACTAAGGGCAAACAGTGCTTGAAATTTTAGTGGCCTCCTAAGACAGAGTTACAACATTGATGGGTAAGGGAAGAGCGACTGATGTCATCTACTTGTGCGAAGCATTAAATACGGTCCCCGCACAACATCCTTGTCTGTAAAATGCAGAGATAAGGATTTGGCAGGTTGACCACTCGGTACATAAGGGATTGGCTACACGGTCGCGCTCAAAGAGCTGTGGAAAACAGCTAGATGTCCAGGTAGAGAACGGTGACCAGTGGTGTACCTCAGGGGTCCGTACTGGGACCAGTATTATTTAACAACTTTGGCAGGGACATGGACAGTGGGATTGAGTGCCCCCTCAGCATGTTTGCAGTGACACCAAACTGAGTGCTGTGGTTGATACTCTAGAGGGAAGGGACGCCATCCAGAAGGACTTTGACAGGCTAGAGAGGTGGGCCTGTGTGAACCTCACTAAGTTCAACAAGGCCAAGTGCAAGGTCCTGAACTTGGGTCGGGACAATCCCAAACATGGGTACAGGTGGGCCATGAGTAGATTGAGAGCAGCACTGCGGAGATGGACTTGGGGGTGTCGGTGGATGAAAGACTGAATATAAGCCCGCAATGCACTCTCGCAGCTCAAAAAGCCAATCGTATTCTGGGCTGCATGAAAAGCAGTGTGGCTAGCAGGTTGATGGAGGTGATTCTCCGCCTCTGGTATGGTATGAAAAGGGAGTACTACATTTGAGATAAAAGAGGCTAGGGCTTAATCATCAGCAAGGCCTTGACAAGCAGCAAATACTAGGTGTTTAAATGCTTCATGAGCAAGGAATGTTTGTGACGCTGCAGGGCCCTGGGACACAGCATAAAAGCTTGCGCTGCTCCAGGCTCTGCATCCTCCTCTCTTGCCATCCCTTTCCTCGAGGAACAAGGTAAGCCTGAGTCCGCTCCATCTCTCCCTGTGGGCTGAACTGCTGTCATGGTGGCTACTCAGGTTGATACTTGGGCTGCGTCAGCTTGGCCCTGCAATGGAAATGTTCTAGGGCTGTAACCTCTTTCCCTTTTGGTGGAGGTGGCTGGGCAGAGCTGGGAAGAGGGGGGTTCTTTCAAGCAGAAGGGGATCAGTGGGGCTCAGCTGCAGGGAGATCTGCTTGGTAGAATTTCCACCTGCAGCAGATGGTCTCTACCCAAATGGCCAAGTGTATCCAGTGCCTTCTTCAATGCAGCGATGCCTGTTCTGGAGATGGGGTATGATCAGTCTTTGCATGAGTGCTTTGAACCCACTGTGCTGGGTCCAGTCCCATAAGTGGATGAGCCTTCCTGTACCATGCTACTTGGAGAGCACAATGAGTGCCGTGAGAGCTGTAGGCACAGCACGTGTTTTGAATAGGTGATATCTGACAGAGCTATTCAACCCAGCCATTGCATCAATCTTCACCTGTGCTATTGCACAAGGAACTGCAGAAGGAGGTCCTGGTGGAATCAGCAGCCAGTTACGCACAGCTCTGCTCCTAGTCCTTCAAATCTCGCCCTAAGGCGAGATATCATGCCTGTGGGCAAGTTGGCAAGATCAGCTGCAGGCCCTCTCTGGACATGGAGCTAGACATGGAGATGGAGGGCAGCAAAGTGGATCTTGAGAAAGAGCTGAGGAAAAGAAAGACAGACTGATATTGGGGTCCATATTTGCTATGTGTTTCAGGTTGGCCTCCCTCACCAAGAGATGTCTTGCTTCAGACCCTGTCTCCCACGCCCCTGCGGTGCCTCTGGCCCAACCCCACTTGCAAGCAGCTGCAGTGAGCCCTGTGTCGCCCGCTGCGCTGACTCGACGGTGGCCATCGAGGCCTCCCCGGTGGTGGTGACCCTGCCGGGCCCCATCCTCACCTCTTTCCCTCAGAGCACAGCCGTGGGATCCTCTCTGTCAGCTGCTGTTGGGAGCTCCCTGAGTGCCGGTGGGGTTCCCATCTCTTCTGGAGGCTCCCTTGGTCTGGGGGGGTCAGGGCTGTGTCTGCCTCCACCCCGCTGCAATCTGAACTGCTGAAGCCTGCGGATCATCCCCTTTGCAGCAGGAAGAAACACAGGGATCCTGTAGCAGCAGGAGAGTGGCTATGGCTGGCAGATGGGCTGGGTGTCCTCATCCCACGTGGCAGGAGGGACCTGTGCCCACTGCTCCTCGCTGCATAGCAGGCCTCGCCATTCCTCCTCTGGCTATGCTTTGAGTTCCTCGAGAAAGGGCTCATGCTCTTCTGCTTTGATGAAACTCCTGCTGACAAGGGGGAGGGTGCTGGAGTTAGGGACTGCTCTTGGTGGGCTGGGATTGCCACCAGGGAGAGCAGAATGGGAAAAAGCATTTTGGTGTGGATCTTGTCCTTGGGAAATGGGCCAATCTCTGTGACTCCCTGAGCCCTGTAGACGTGTTTCTTGGTCTCTGTTCTGTGCCACTGCATTTGCTCCTTCTCATTAAAGACTTTGTGCAGCATAGCTGGAGACTTGTGGTGGTTTGTTCTCCTCCCCCCTGAGTTGGCCAACGCCTCTGCAAGGAAGTGCGAGAACCTGTGTAAGTCACTGCCCATGGCAGGGATTGTGTCCCCTAGCATTGGGCACTGCCAGTTTTGGGTGGAGCTCTATGAACTGATAGCAGAGCACCAAAAATTAGCAAGCAGCCAAGAGAAATACAGAAAAGCCTCAGAGAAATGGATAGAGCAAGTAACAATGGACAGGGGTGGAAATACACGTAATGCCACACACAGTAGTCCTGGTTTACTGTTTTACTGTGAGGGTGGTGAAACATGGGAAACGGTTCCCCAGGGAGTCTTGCGGAGTCGCCATCGTTGAATGGATGTCCAACATCCAACCAGACAAGGCCATGAACAGCCTCCTCTACTTGACCCTGCTTTGAGCCGGGCTTGGACTGCATCATCTCCATCACAACATCTGTTGTGTGATTTGGTGAGCCACTGCTGCATGTCCTCATCCAGGAGCAGCCATCAAGAACAAGGGAGCATAGAGGGGACAGGGCCCAGTACTCAGGTGTGGTGGGCACAGGGCAGGAGAAGGGACACTGATGTCTGTCCCAGGGCTGGGAGTATGGGAAAGAAGGAAGATCACGAGTGACGCAACAGCAAGGCAAGGGGATAATGTGTAAGCACAACGAGGAAAGCTCCGAGGGAGCTAGAAGCTTGAGGTCCCATTGAGATTTGAACTCAGATGGCTGGATTCAGAGTCCAGAGTGCTCACCATTACACCGCAGGACCTCCTGGACACCTGCTCTCTTTTCCCTGCGGCCACCCTCGCTGAGCCACATGCTCCTGGCTGAGCCTGCCAGTGTCTCCATCTCCCTGGCCATCACCAAGCGCAGCCTTCCTCCAGGGCCACTGGGCCCTCTAGTCACAGGGCCTTTTAAGGGAGCGGTAGACCCCTTTGCTCAAGCTTGCCATGCCCTCTCTTACAAGACCCAGGCTGTGAGAATCTTGCTTTCTCCTGATTAGATCTGGTTATGAAGTTTCCAGCAGAACCTCTTCAACGTTGCACCTCACAGAGTACATTCATGGCCCAGCAGTCAGTGGTTTGATGCTTGCACGTGCGGTCTCTGCTGCTGCTTCCTTTTACCCCTGTGTTGGACAGCCTGTCACTCTGCCTGGGTAAGTTACTGCCTCTCCTGTTTCTCACCTTGTAGCTCATACTAAGCAGCCATTAGCCAGATATCCTTGTAGTCCTAGCTGAGCTCCTGACCTTGCCGAATAAGACGACCCAGAGAGAGGGCAGGGGATGAGGTTCAACAGAGGGAAGAGCTGGCAGGAGGACCCAAAGCAGCTTGTGCTGGGTTTCACAAGCTGGACTGCCTTCCCCTGCTAAGATAGTCCTGGCTGACATGAAACCCTGGTCCTTTCTTCTAGGACACGCTTGCCCCTTCTGCCCCAGCTTGGCCTCTGTGAGAATGCTGTTTTCTCTCCCCAGTCTGCTCCAGACTCAGGTACATTTCACTGTGAGCCTGACGGAGCTTTTCCTCATGCCCTGGGACCACCACACTGCCTGCTCAAGAAGGATCCATGCAAAAGTTGCAATAGTGCTATCCTCCTTCTGCCAAGGTTTGAGTCAGTGTATTGTGAGCAAGGCCCTTCCTCCCAGCAGTCAGACAGGAGGAAACACATGTAGGGACACTCTAGCGGATCTCAGACTTAGCGCGGGACACTGAGGACACAACCTCCTGGTGCCTTTGGACTGCTTGAAGCACTGGTCTGGCATCCAGTATTTCTGAACCCACAGGACAGGCCGCGCTGTCATCCCCAAGCCTAAGATACCAAACAGCAGGTTACATTCCGAGAGGGCATGAGAAACACCCAGTCACTGAAGAAGGGTTAAATCTCTACAGATTCACAAATCTGAAAGCATGTCCCGGAGAAGCAGCATTGCTGATGGCTTTTTTCCTCAATCCCTGGGATCCGCAGGCCCGAGCAGGGTGGGAGGAGTGTTTGGGAACAGCAAGAGCAGGGACCAATCTCTGAAGGTCTTGCAAAGAGCTGGAGGGACCCCCACCTCTAGGGGCTGGAGCACAGGGAAAGGGACAGCCCTTTCCCATACAGATGCTGTGCCACTGCAAAAGGAGGGATGTCCCTTCTAGGGCTGAGACAGTGTTTCTCCAAGCAATGGAGGGTGTTCCTGGGGCTCTGCTAGTCTCACCCAGCACTCAGGCAGAAAGGATTCTGGGCCAGTGGGTTGTGTGGGCCAGCGCAGGCAGCTTCCTTGCTCAGGGCACTTTGTCCTTGGTTTCCTTCCTGGCAGCACTGCCTGCTGGGGTTGCCGTGGTCCCCAGCCCGTTTGCTTCCCCAAGGTCATGGCAAATGTTCCTTCCACTGTAGCCTCAAATGCTGCTCCTCCCTGGGGGACACTGCGGGGAGGACACTTTGTGCCCCCCTTACAAGTTTCAGGGGTCAGCCAGAGATCACCCAAAGCTCCCCAGCACCTGGGAGCTGCAGCTCAGGCTAGGCTGACCCACACAGGAAGCCACGTCACTCCTGGGTCGTGCACTGGCGAGGTCTTTCTGGCTGAGGATAGGCCTCGGCAAGCCAGAGAGCCACCTTCACAGAATCACAGAATCACTAAGGTTGGAAAAGACCTGTAAGATCATCAAGTCCAACCTTAAAAAAACAAACAAACAAACAAAAAAACCCCACAAAAACCAAACCACAACACACCAAAAAACAACCCACCCAACACCACACAGCACCATGCCCATCAAGCCACATCCCAGAATGCCACATCCACAGGCTCCTTGAATACCTCCAGGGAGGGTGACTCTACCACCTCCCTGGGCAGCCTATTCCAATGTTTCACTACTCTCTCAGTAAAGAACTTTTTCCTAATATCTAGCCTGAACCTCCCCTGGCGCAACTTGAGGCCATTTCCTCTAGTCCTGTCACTAGTCACCTGGGAGAAGAGACCAACACCCACCTCTCTGCAACCTCCTTTCAGGTAGTTGTAGAGAGCGATAAGGTCTCCCCTCAGCCTCCTCTTCTCCAGGCTAAACAACCTCAGCTCCCTCAGCCGCTTCTCATAAGACTTGTGTTCCAGACCCCTCACCAGCTTCGTCGCCCTTCTCTGGACACGCTCCAGCACATCAATGTCTTTCTTGGAGTGAGGGGCCCAAAACTGAACACAGTATTTGAGGTGCGGCCTCACCAGAGCCGAGTACAGAGGCATGATCACCTCCCTGCTCCTGCTGGCCACACCATTTCTGATACAAGCCAGGATGCCGTTGGCCTTCTTGGCCACCTGGGCACACTGCTGGCTCATATTCAGCCGGCTGTCAATCAACACCCCCAGGTCCTTTTCTGCGGGGGAGCTTTCCAGCCACTCGTCCCCAAGCCTGTAGCGTTGCCTGGGGTTGTTGTGGCCAAAGTGTAGAACCCGGCACTTGGCCTTATTGAACTTCATCCGGTTGGCCTCGGCCCATCGATCCAGCCAGTCCAGATCCCTCTGCAGAGCCTTCCTACCCTCAAGCAGATCAACACTCCCTCCCAACTTGGTGTCGTCTGCAAACTTGCTGAGGGAGCACTCTATCCCCTCATCCAGATCATCAATAAAGACATTAAATAAGACCGGTCCCAAAACTGAGCCCTGGGGGACTCCACTTGTGACCGGCCGCCAGCTGGATTTCACCCCATTCACCACAACTCTCTGGGCTCGGCCATCCAGCCAGTTTTTTACCCAGCGAAGAGTGTACCTGTCTAAACCACGAGTCGCCAGCTTCTCCAGGAGAATACTGTGGGGAACAATGTCAAAGGCTTTGCTGAAGTCCAGGTAGACAACATCAACAGCCTTCCCCTCATCCACGAGGCGGGTCACCTGGTCATAGAAGGAGATCAGGTTGGTCAAGCAGGACCTGCCTTTCATGAACCCATGCTGGCTGGGCCTGATCCCTTGGTTATCCTGCACGTGACCCGTGAGCGCCCTCAAGATGAGCCTCTCCATAACCTTCCCCGGCACCGAGGTCAGGCTGACAGGCCTGTAGTTCCCTGGATCCTCCTTCCGACCCTTCTTGTAGACGGGCGTCACGTTGTCTAGCCTCCAGTCATCCGGGACCTCCCCCGTTGACCAGGACTGTTGATAAATGATGGAGAGTGGCTTGGCAAGCTCCTCCAACAGCTCCCTCAGCACCCTTGGGTGGATGCCATCAGGCCCCATAGGCTTATGAGTGTCCAGGTGGCATAGCAGGTCGTTAACTGCTTCCTCCTGGATCATGGGGAGCCTATTTTGCTCTCCATCCCTGTCATCCAGCTCAGGGAGATGGATACCCTGAGGATACCTGGTGTGGCTCTTAAAGACTGAGGCAAAGAAGGCATTAAGTACCTCAGCCTTTTCCTCATCCTTCGTGACAATGTTCCCCGCCGCATCCAGTAGAGGATGGAGATCCTCCTTGGCTCTCTTTTTGTTGTTAATGTATTTATAGAAGCTTTTTTTGTTGTCCCTCACGACTGTGGCCAGGTTGAGCTCTAGCTCGGCTTTCGCCTTCCTAATTCCCTCTCTGCATGACCTAACGAGGTCCTTGTATTCTTCTTCACTTGCCTGCCCCTTCTTCCAGAGGTGGTAAGTCCTCTTTTTTTCCCCGAGCCTCAGCATAAGCTCCTTGTTCAGCCAGGCCGGTCGTCTTCCCCGCTGGCTCTTCTTACGGCACATGGGCACTGCCTGCTCCTGCGCCTTCAAGATTTCCTTCTTGAAGAAGGTCCAGCCTTCCTGGGCCCCTTTGCCCTTCAGGACCGTCTCCCAAGGGACCCTCCCGACCAGTGTCCTGATCAGGCCAAAGTCTGCCCTTCGGAAGTCCATGGTAGTGGTATTGCTGACCCCCCTCCTTACTTGGCTAAAAATTGAAAACTCTATCATATCATGGTCGCTAAGCCCAAGACGGCCTCCGACCTTCACTTCTCCCACCAGACCCTCTCTGTTCGTAAACAGCAGGTCAAGCAGGGCACCTTCCCTTGTAGGCTCGCTTACCAGCTGCATGAAGAAGTTATCTTCCACACACTCGAGGAACCTCTGGGACTGTTTCCTCTTAGCTGTGTTGTACTTCCAGCAGACATCCTGTAAGTTGAAGTCCCCCACAAGAGCAAGGGCTTGCGACTGTGAGACTTCTGCCAGTCGCTTGTAGAACGCTTCATCGGCCTCTACGCCCTGGTCGGGTGGTCTATAACAGACCTCCAGCAGGATATCCGGCTTGTTGGCCTTCCCCCTCATCCTTGCCCATAAGCATTCAACCCCGTCATGACAATCATCGAGCTCTATACAATCAAAGCACTCCTTGACGTACAGAGCCACCCCACTGCCTCTCCTTCCTTGCCTATCCCTCCTGAAGAGCTTATAGCCCTCCATCGCAGCACTCCAGCCATGCGAGTCCTTCACACAGGGGAAGCCCCCTCACCTTCTCTTGAACCCACACCTCCCAGGGAGACTGCAACCTGAATAGAGCACCTTAGACTGCTCCATCTAATGCTTCTGCTAATGCGGCCTCTGCTGCTCCTCCCTTAGCGACTGCTAGAGGCAGCCCAGCTCAGCCAGCCTCCTCCTGGCACTGCTGCAGGGGGAGCTGGCTCCTGGGAGAGCTCTTGCCCTGCTCCCACCAAGGGCCGCTGGCAGCTGATCGCAGCTCCTACACGCACTTCAGACCACACAGTACCCAGCACAGGGGCAGCATCTCACAAGGCCAAGGCAGTCCTTCATGTGAGCAAGCAAAGGAACCGTCAGCAAATTATGGCTCTGCACATGCCAACATCTGGACAAGGGGCTCCAGGCACACATCTGCCTTTCCCATGACTTCCTCCATTCCCTCCAGAGCCTCAGGAGATGGGAAGACAAACACTTGGCCTGCAGTGCTGCCTTGTGGATGGCTCCTGGGGCAACAAGGGTGCTTCCTTCTTCCCTGCTCGGGACCGGGAAGGCTGGGCAAGGAGGGCTCTGCCACACCAGCCCCTGGGGGAATGCTGTGCCTGTCTCAAGGAGTCAGTGTGTGGGAAAGGGGCTGGAGAGTCAAGGCAAAAGGACAGGAGATGCAACACCAAGTGCTGAGCTCCAGTTCCTGTGGGGAAGAGGCTCACTTACTGCCCATGGTGCAGAGGAAGGAGGGCACAGCTGGAAGGCAGCTATGCTCACCACTATACCACCAACGCACCTGTGGGCATTGCTGCCTCCTGCTCCTGCTCCTCAGAGTCTGGCTGGCCTCCTCCTTCCAGACCCCTGCACACGTAAATAACCTCAGCTGCTAGGCTGTGTGTGTTTTCTGTGTGGGTAAGACATTGGCTAGGCAATCCCAAGCTGCAATAGCTGCCGACTAGGGGAGATCTGTATCAGGTTTGGAGCAGGACACTGGACAAACCAGGACTGAGGTGCAGGCATGGACTCTGCACAGGCCTATGGTACAGCCCAGGGTCCGAGGGAACTGCTGGGTGCATGTGGGAGGGAAGGGGTCTGTGTCCAGCACTGGTCTCCAGCCCTAAGCAGCTAGAGGGAAAGAAAAGGATAGGGCTGTCTGTCTCGATTCATGCTTGATTCTCACGTAGTGAGAAACAAATAGACAAACATAAACCACCGCCTTACCTCTGCCCTGTCCCAGGCTCAACTTTACTCCTTCACACTGGTCTCCTTTACCTGCCCAAGCGGGATGCATCTTCCCTCCACTCTTTCCCACTTTTTTTGTTCAGTCCGGCTCTGTCTGTCTAGTGTTTTCTGTCCTTTCTGGAATATGTTTTCACAGAGGTGCTGGCTCAGCTGTGTCGTGCAGTGGGACCACTGTGGAGCTGGAACCGGCTGGTTTCCACACAGGGCAGCCCCTCTACCTCGTTTCACAGAGGTCACGCTGCAACAACCCCTAACCCTTCCACTACCGACTCCTAGCCACATATAGTCAAAACAGTGCCCATTGGAAATACCTGCTCAGCCCTGCTCCTGGCTGGACCCACAAGTGGGCAAGGCAGCAAACAGACTAGGATGGAGACAAAGCCCAGATGGTCAAGTTGATCGCATTAGTGTTTCCCAGAGTAGCACCAGCCTTGTCCTCCTCCCCACCTGCAGATTCCTGGAGGTCCCCTCCTGTGGCTGGCAAGTTGGATTGAGCTCCCTGGTGGGAAAGGAGAAAGACCTGTGTCCCCAGGACACCCACTGCCTTGTGGGGAAAGCTCTGCCTGCTGCTCCACACCCACCAGTCTGCCTTGCTGAGGGTCACTTTGGGAGTGCTGGCTGCTAAGGCAGCAATAGGAGAAAGCAGGGGGGCAGTGGCAGAGAGAAGGGGCTGAGAGAAGAGGAGGGCCACGTGCGAGGGTGCCCAGAGAGCTAGAGCAGGGCATGTTCAACCTTGCTGGGAGAGGCAGCAGCTGTCAGGAGCAGGGGAAAAAGGAATTAGCAGAGGATGGTTTCGATCCATCAACCTCTGGGTTATGGGCCCAGCACGCTTCCGCTGCACCACTCTGCTCCCCCCAGCACTTTAGCTGGGACCTCCCAGAGCCCTGCCTGATGCTCCCTGGCACTGCCAGCACTCATGCCACCTTCACTTCGTCTATCCCGTGCCCTCAGCGGGACAAGAACATTGTCTCCCTGGAAAGTTCACCTGCTTTGGGCCTGTGGTGAGTAGCATGAGGGCCTTACTTTGCCCTTCTCCCCACATCTCCGGCCCATAGCCCTGGATGGGGATTTTCTCTTTGACCTCCCAAGCTGGCTCACAGGTGAAGAAGGAAACCCCGGAGCGAGGGGTCAGCCTTGTTTCTTTGCAGGGTGGAGAGGAGCTGCTCTCCAGTGAGCTGATGAGGGCTGCAACCCTGCCCAGAAATGCAGCTCCCAGGGGCGTGCAGGTCTGTGCTCGGCATAAAAGTCAGATCTTTGCTGGCTGAGGAGGGAGACAAGGACGCTGTAGCATAGAATTACCAAGGCAAATAATTCTCTTATTATAGCGATGCACATAGCCGTGCCCCAGCATATTGCGTGGAGATCCCCAATATAGAGGAAATCAGGGTTTATGTATATTTACAATACAGTTGTGTTGACCAAAGAAATTACTCATGTTAAGGGTTCAGCTAATCAGATACTATTGCTCACTAAATCAGTATGTGCTTCTCCCGGGCAGGTGGTGCAGATGTATGATCAGCGGGGTCTTAATCTTCATTGTTCTAAGCTAACATCCTGTTCTGGTGGAGGGGTTTCATACTAGATTCAGGTAGATTGCTGTTCTGGGCGTGGTTATATAGCTGGAGTTTTCTTTGAAAGACAAATCTCGGATTGTTTTATAGTCCGTATGGGTTGTTCTCAGCCAGTGAGAGCCAGTTTAGGTTTGGTCTTCAGGTCACGTGGACCCTGAGGTAAAAGGTCTTATTCCTAGGCAGATGTTTTTCTTCTAAGCAAGTTGTATAGCTGTTAGCGCCTTGCCTTTCACACCAGCTGCAAAGGCCTTGCCCTTCACACCAGCTGTGAAGGTCTTTCCCTGCCTGTGCTGTGCTGTGATCCCCCACAGCTCCAGACTTGTCCTCTTCCTGGCGCAGCCCTGCCCTTGCTGCTCCCTGACAGCCAAGGGCTGCCCCTGCCACCATGCAGTGTGCCAGGGAGTCAGAGAAACCCCAACCCCTCCTCTCCCTGCCTGGTATGGATCCTGCCCTGTCCAACACTGCTGGGGGTGGAGGTGGCTCCCAGCCACCCCAGGGCAGGGCTGGATGAGCTGGACTGCCTGGTGCCCTGTCTTAAATGCTGCAAGGCATCCCAGGAAGGCTCTGGGCAGCCTGAGCTGGTAGAGCCTCTCGGTGAGTCTCCTCCTGCCACTTGCCTCCTGCTCCACACCAGTCTGCCTTCATGACACCTAAAGTGAGGGGCACTTTGTGAGTGCTGGCAAGGTGTCAGATCGATGAGGTGTCTTCCCTTCACCTTCAGCAATGAGGGCCATGTTGTGCAGGCTCTCTCTGGAGATGAGCTGCTGCAGTTTCAGGTGTAGGGAAGACAGCTGCTGGGGCTGTGCTGCTTGGGAAGTCAGGTGAGATCAGGCTCAGCAACCAACAAGAGTGGACCTCTTTTCATGGCTCATACTCAGCACCTGTCCATTCTCTTCCCCATCCACCCAGGAATTTCCCATCCATCCAGGAATTTCCCATTCATCCAGGAATTTCGGGGGTGGGGGTCGAGGACAAGTGCTCTAGGCAAAGGTGTTTTCATTGTCTCCCTGGGCAGCAGGCACAGTGTGGAGCTGAGTCCCAGGGCTGCAGCCTGGTCAATTTTAGGGAGCCCAAAAAGGAGACTGCACCCCGTAGTTGGCAGGATTCGAACCTGCGCGGGGAAACCCCAATGGATTTCTAGTCCATCGCCTTCACCACTCGGCCACAGCTACCTGCTCCAGCCCTCTCTACCCTGCTGCTCACATGCCCTCTGCAATGACACCTGGCTCCCTGGGAGTTTCAGGGCCAGGCTTCACTCGAAGCTCTGCAGCTGGGACCTTCATGGAGCATGACAGCCACATGGAGCCAGGTTTTCAGAGGCCTTGACAGGTGGAATCCCAGGGACTGTCTGGCTGGCCTATCCCAGAGAGTCATGGTGAGTGGAGCGAAATCCAGTTGGTGGCTGGTTTACAAGCGGACTCCCCCAGGGCTCAGTTTTGGGGCTGCTCTTGTTTAATATCTTTATCAATGATCTGGATGAGGGGATCGAGTGCTCCCTCAGCAAGTTTGCAGACGACACCAAGTTCGGTGGGAGTGTTGATCTGCTTGAGGGTAGGAAGGCTCTGCAGAGGGATCTGGACTGGCTGGATCGATGGGCCAAGGCCAATTGTATGAGGTTAAACAAGGCTGGTTTTTGCTGGTTGATGGTTTGACTTGATGATATTACAGGTCCCTTGAACCCTTGAACAAAAACTACGACACCTTCCATGCAGGTTGTTGTTGTTGTGGAGAGGGAATGGCCTGGGAGAGTGCAAGAGATACATGGAAAGGACAAAGTGGAGCCTGGCTGAGGAAAAGTGAGGAGGGTGAAGGGAGAATAAATGGGAGGTGTGGATGAGTTAGAGGACAACAGGAGGGAGTTTGTTTTGGTGCAACAGGTTTGTCTAGATCTTTTTGCCAGCACTGGCAAAACAGGCAATTTCCATCACCAGATGAAAGGAGCTCCAATTCCCTTTTGGCTCTGGAGCAGGAATATTTGGAAAATGACGTTGAGGAATTGGTGTGAGGAGGTGGTACATGTGGCAGTGCCTGCCTGCATGCAGATCAAGGGTGGGAGGTGGTTGCAGTGAAGAGGGTGAGCACTAGGAGTGGCTTCAGGAAGTGTGAGCATAGCTGCCTTCCAAGCAGTTGACCTGGCTTCGATTCCTGGCCAACACAGGGAAAATTTTCTTCAGCCCAGCTCCATGGTTCCTTGACAGCTTCTCGGGCTCAGGAACCACACAGCTTTCTCTGGGGGATTCAAGCTGCTCCCCTCACCTCCCTGCAGCCTTGAGACCAACTGAGACCAGTGCTTTCTGCCTGCTGGGAGGGCTGCAGGCTGGGCTTCTGACTGTGGTGCTGTTAGAGGAGCCAGGAGAGAGGGATTTCTGGCCTGGCCCAGAGCTAGTCCTGCTGCTGCTGCTGGTTGCACCTGGCAAGGAAAGCATGCGGCCGTGGCCGGGTACAATATATACAAGATCAATAATGCCTAGCTGGTTGTCAAGGGACACACTGCTTCATGAAGACAGGTATACAATTTGGGGGTGTGGGTGGAGGAGGCCTGTTCTTTATGTAATGTCTCAAAGTCACACGGGAGTGAATTTGCTCTCCATCCTCCTCTATCTTTTCAATCTCTCCAGTGCTGCCTGGTCAAACATGGGCTGGTGCCCATGGGGTGCCCTCCACAACCCAGTTGAGCCCACATGTCTGATTTTTCCTGCCACCTCATTGATCCTCACCACAAACCACATATTGTGCATCACTTCCCTTCCTGGCACAAACATCACTCTCAGGAGATGCCACATTGCCTTGTCTCCTGGTGCATTCCTTTACACCCTGTACCACCATCCTCTCCCCATCCCACCCCTCCACAGGAGTACAGCAACCAGCTGTAGCCATGTTTGCCTGCAGATGATCAAAGTGGTCCAGTCTTCTTTCCTTCAGCGGACAACAGGCAGCCTGGCGGGGAGACAAACCCATGGAAGAGTGTTGTCATCTCAGACCAGTTCATGAGCCCACTTCTGTCCTCTGCCAGGGGGTACTCAGGACAGGCAGTGAAAAGTCACTGCTTTCTCACCATACATGCAAAGCCCCCTGGGTACACTGCCAGAAGAAATGAGGTCAGCTCCCAAGTGCTTTCAGTGGCGGGGCTCAACATTGACCCCGAGAGATATCACAGGGCCGTGATGACCAGATTACAGACTCATGCTCCATTTCTCTGAGGCTTTTTAGCCTTTCTCTTGCCTGCTTCCTTATTTTTGATCATCTGGTCTCAGTTCAGCGAGCTCCATCCAGAAATGGTGGTGAGCTCAGCATAAAGGCCGATACTCTTCCTTGCAGATCAAGAAGCTAACTGAGGGAGGAGGAGAACAAACCAGCACGAGTCTCCAGCTATGCTGCACAAAGACTTTAATGAGAAGGAGCAAATGCAGTGGCACAGAACAGAGACCAAGAAACACGTCTACAGGGTTCAGGGCAAAACAGAGAATGGCCCATTTCCCATTTCCTTTCACAGGTCAATGGATCAAAACCATCCTAACTGTGTTTCCCCCCACTCCCCGCAGCCGCTGCCTCTCCCTTACTTCTTAGAGTAAGTGTTAACCTGCACTGCTGTGACTCCATCTCTCTGGGCACCCATGGCCATGGCCCTCCCACACCCTCAGCCCCTTCTCTCTGCACTCCCAAAGTGCCCCTCAGCAAGGCAGACTGGTGGGTGTGGAGCAGCAGGCAGAGAACAGCACAGCACAGAGCTCTCCCCACAAGGCAGTGGGTGTCCTGGGGACACAGGTCTTTCTCCCTTCCCATCAGGCAGCTCAATCCCCAGCTTCCCAGCCACAGGAGGGGACCTCCAGGAATCTGCAGCTGGGGAGGAGGACAAGGCTGGTGCTAGCTCAGGAGACACCAATGAGATTGACTCAACCACCTGGGAGCTTTCTCTGTCCTAGTCTGCTGCTGTGCCCACTTGCAGGTCCAGCCAGGAGCAGGGCTGAGCAGGTATTCCCAGTGGGCACTGTATTGGCTATATGTGGCTAGGTGTTGGTAGTGGAGGGCAGAGGGGGAGCTGCTGGGTGGCCTCTGTGAGAAGAGGTAAGGGGCTGCCCTGTGCCACACACAGCTGGTTCCAGCTGCCTCCACAACACTGAGCCATCTGCAAAGCTTGTGGCATCTGCAGCACCCATGCTGGAACTGGTAGATGTTCCTGAAGGGACTGTGACCTGTGGAGAAGCCACGCCAGTGAAGAATTTTCCTGACAGGCCTGAAGTGTGTGGATGAGCCCATGCTGAAACAGATATTCCTGTTTAGAACTGCAGCACATAGAGAACCCATGCTGGAGTAGTCTGCGGTGAAGGACTGTAGTTGAGCCTGGTAAAAGTGGGAGGAATGGTGTTGTCTTATTTGTCTTTCATTCCTCACTACACAAAACTACACATGGCCTGATCCATTTCTTCCCTTCTGGCTGCTCTGGACTAGAATTGAGTGCTGGACACACCCCCTCTGTCACTCCCACACTCACGTCCGCTGAACAGCAGGTCCACTGAAGCCTGCGCCTGACAGTAGATTTGTGCAGCGTGCATGCCTGGAGCCCAGGGCCTGTTTGTCCGGTGTCGTGCTGCAACCCTGGGCAGTCCCTGATGCCAGTCCACTCTACTCACTGGCTAGTGCTGCTTGAGATTTCCTAGCCAACATCTTACACACACACAGAATCACACACACACACACACAGAAAAAAGGGACTTCAGTCACACAGAAATGTGCAATGGAAAATACCAATCAAATTCTTGTTCTTCCTTTGACTGGAAAAGGTTTCCAGGAAGAGTTGCTTCTTTTCCTTTCCAGGGATCAAGGTGAGGCAGACCAGCTTGCAGTTCCCCAGTTCCTCCTTTGTGCCCTTCTGGAAAATGGAGTGACATTGACTTTCTTCCAGGTCTCAGGAACCTCTCCCACTTGCCATAACCTTTCAAAGACAATTGAGAGGGGTCTCTTCCAGAAGTCCTCCTTGTCTGAGTGCTTTGTGACCTGGCAGCAGGAACATGGCATGGATATCTGCAAGTGAATCCCTGCTACCTGGGCACCTGATGGGTCAGCAGTCAGAACATGGCTTGGATGTTGACTGAGAGGTCACCTCTGCCTCCACAGGATATCCCAGATGCCCAGCTGAGGACAAGGCGTTAGTCCCTCCGGGACTTGCAGTGAAAGCTTTCCTGGGACAGACTTTCCCTCCTCTTCCCAGCCCAGAAACGTCTATAGTCACTGAAAGTGAAATGCAGAGCAGTTGGTGTTCCCTGCACAAACCAGCCCTTGTGCTCTCCATGGAGCCATGGAGCACTCTCAGAGCTCTTGGCTGATGCAGATCAAACCTAGAACTAGGTGCGTTTTAAAGGTGGGATGAAACAACCAGGCTGCGAATAAGATCGAGAAGTGGGCATCCTTGAGTTGTCATTATATGGTCCACATGAAAACTTTTATTCAATGCAATTAAGAAGGAAGCCAAGAACAAAGGCATGGCTGAAAAGGCCCTTTACTGCACACAGTCTTTTCCCCACGACAGTGACTTGAGATGGACTCATGAGCAGGAAACCTACTCACAATAGCCTTGACTCCTACAGATAACCTCCACCCACCAAAAAACACACACAAAGAGAATATTAGGTCTCAGGCTCTGATTATGATTTGCATGGGGTTTATGTGAACCAAAGGGTTTTATTTAAAACAGCAACAGCTGCCAAGAATGATGCAGTCCTAGGCAACATCGGTTGGAAGGCAGCTTGCAGGTGTGTAGACCATGCTCCAGCTCAGTGCAGGGCTAACTGCACAGACTATGGAGGATCCTTGGTGCCTTGTCCAGCTGACTTTTGAAAATCCTGGTGATGGAGAATCCACCTGTTCCAGTGAAAAAGAAATCTCCAGGGGATCTTTTTCCTGATATCAAATCAACTTTTCACTTGTTGCCAGATGTGTCTGTGGTCTCATCCTTTCCTTGAGCACCTCCAGGAAGGGACTGCCTCCGCCTTCTCTACAAACCGTGCTTCACACAGTGGAAATCTGCAATCAGTTGCCCCCTCACCTTCTCTTCTCCACACTGAACAAACCAAGATCCCTCAGCATCTCCCTCAATCACCAGTGCTCCGGCAGCCTCCGATCCCACCCTGTGCATGTCATCTCTTCCTGACAGACATGTGCACAGGAAGACCTCTTCTGTGGCTCATACTTCCTGACCACGGTCCATCTGAAAAATACCACCAGTGCTCGTGCAGCCTGCAGTGGGATGGTGTGGGGTTTCTCTGTCCTGGCAGGAGTGTTGGAGAGACATGCCCCAAGCCTGAGATGGATGTGTGCATGGAATGCCACCTGCTCTGCATTTCACTTTCATGCCAGTTACTAAGAGGCCCTTGTAGGCAGAAGGGCGGGAAGGAGGAGGGAAAGTCTGTCCCAGCACAGCTTTCACTGCAAATCCCGGAGGGAGCCTTCACTCCTACTCCTGGTATTTACTTCCCGTCTGTCTCCAGATCATACCCCATAACCCTGGGATCTTCTCACCAGTGCTGGCACCCTCACTGTCATCTCCTGGAGGCCCACTTGTGGACCTGGGAGGCTCAGCTGTGAGAGCCCCTGGCTGGCAGGGTGGGGACCAGGCCTCAAGCCCCTGTTCAGGTGAAAGCATACCTGTTTTGTGGGTACATGGTTGGAGTGGGTCATCTAGAAAGCTCCTTTCCAACACAAGCTCATTGATGAAAGCTGAGGGGAAGGATCATTGTTCTTCCCTTGGCATTACAGAAGCCACATCTGGATTGGTGTGCCCCTTTTGGTTTGATGTAAGCTGAAGTTTCCTGGACAACACCTCACACACACACACACATAAACACACACTCCCACAAAAAGAGGAGAGCACAGTCACACAGAAATGGGCTACAAATAGTGTAATGAAAAAGCCAATCACTTTCATGTTCTTCATTTGTCTGGAAAGGGTTTTGAGGATGAGTTGCTCCTTCCCCTTCCCAGGGATTGAGGTGAGGCTGGCCAGCCTGCAGTTCCCCAGGTCCTCCTTCATGCCCTTCGTGCCCTTCAGGAAGATAGGAGTGACATCGGCTTCTTTCAGGCCTCAGGAACCTCTCCCAACTACCGTCACCTTTCAAAGACAATCCAGAGTTTCTTCTTCCAGAAGTCCTCCTTGTTGCCTCAGTTGCCAACTCTCAACATAGGGAGCCTATGGCACATGTGCCCGCTGGTCAGCCGCGCTGCATGTGCCATAGCCATCCCATCTATAGGTTTATACACTTTGTACACGCATCATATTACCATAATCCAGCAGTCATGTATCGACCATGCTCCAGCCGATAGCAAGATGTTATAAGGCAAGTAAAATTATGAACTGTGCTTTGTATTCTTTCACCACTGCACGTCCTCCCTGTCCTCCCTCTGTATTGCTCAGACTCTTTATCTCTATGGTCAGTATTTCAAACACTAGGCAATAAACCATCTGTTTTCTTGCGCTGACTGTGGTTTTCTCAGCTATCTACTTCTCACCCAATGTTGCAGTTTTCTTAGTTATCTACTTCTCACCTAGTGTCCATCCACAGACCAAAATTCCACCTTTTACCCCTTCCGTACACAACTTGTGAGTTCCCTTCTACCTCATTCCCTGCTGGTCCAGCAGCAGGTGTGTGGTTTGCATTTTGAATTTAAGGTCACTTCTGTCTCTGCAGCTGATAGGGCACTGTGAAAAAGCAAAACCAACACTAACAAGCTGCAAAAAGTGAAATGCCAGCTGCCTTTCTGGGAAAGGAAGTGAAAGGGGGCGTGGTGCAGCCCTGCAAGAGTCGCCCAAGAGACAGTGACTCCTCTGACAGTGGCAGTGTTCAGAAGTAGATGGGGCAAGGCCCAGAGCTTCCTGAGGTAACTGGGAAGTTTGGTTGGCTTGGAGCAGGAAGTTGTCCCAGAGAACCTCCGAGGTCCTTTCTAACCTTCTGGGGTGCCCTGAGTCTCACGGGCCCTTGATCAGCCACTGAAAGGCAATGCCTTGGAAGGCAGCAGCAGCATGTAATTCCGTAGAAGCACCAGTTGTTTCAGGAATGGTGCTAAAATGTGTGGAAATGCCCTTGAAGAAAGCAGCACTTTGGGAGGAACGAGGCTATGAGTTCTGGTATCCCCGGCACACCTGAGGCCGGGCCACCATGTCCACTGAAGGCCACAGCAGGGTGACTCACGTTTGCCTGGAGTCCAGGGTTTTTCCCAACTCTTCCACATCACAATGACTCCCAGGAGCTCTGGGAGGTTGATCCAATGTCCCTTTGTAGTTTGAGAGATGTGGAATGGGCCACCCCATCATTGACTCAGGAAAAAAAGCTGTGAGCTTTTGGCTCCCTGCCCTGAGCCTCTCCTCAAAGGCAGGTCATCCAGGCCTCTGGCGTCAGGGATGACCTTGCTGAGCAAAGCAGGCCAATTTGGGTGTGGGTCTCTTTCAGGGAAGGACATAGGCATCTTTTTGATCTCCATCCTATGTCTTGATTTCCTTGTTTCCAACAGGTTCTCCACTTCCCAAGCTGAGCCCAGACCCCTGGTTGGAAGAAGCGTGAGGGCCTTGTCATGTCGTCAAGGGACAGGGCTGTGGAGATCCCATGGAGAAGTCACTTGAAAGAGACCTGCCTGACCCTCTGGTCTGCTCTTCGTTGTTATGAATCTACGTTTGTTCCCTGGGCTCATGGGGCAAAAAAACAGGCTGTGGCAGAGCCTGATAAGCAAAAGCAAGGTCCTCATGGCCCTCACTCCTGCCTGCAAGGGGATTTCCTCCAGCCACAATGATTCTTCTGTGTCACTGAGCTTTGCCACATCCCTGGAGAGGTGCGTCTCCTTCCCATATGGGATTGTGCAGCCTTGACGTTCTGCCTGAACTTACCAACAATCTCCTGGGTGTCTACGATGACCCGTGGGGTGAAACGTCTCTTTGGGTTAGCTTGAGTGCCTGCACTGAAAGCGCTTGAGAGCCAACCTGAAGTGTCCCTCATAGCTGAATTTGACCGTGACTGGTGGCCACGCTCACCGTGAAGAGGACAATGTGACAAAGGCAATCTGTATGACACAAACCCACTTAAAATCTCCCTCCACAGTAGCCTGAGAAGTCCGAGTTAATTGGCCTTAGGAAGCTGGGACACAGATGAATTGTTTCGATGCTAGGAAGCATCATGCTCACAGGCGCTGAGTCTGATAGAGGACTTCAACGACCCAGACACAAAGTAATTATTGCAGAGGTCAGGTTTGGAGGTAGCTTGGGCTGCAGCGATCATTCCCTGTTGGAATTCTCAATCTTGAGGGGTACAGGACATGTAAAAAGTCAAGTCAGGACCCTAAAACTCAGAAGGGCAAACTTTTGGCTGTTTAGGGCGGTAGAGTGCGGGAACCCTTGGGAAACTGCCCTCCAAGATAAAGGAGAGGAGGGCTGGGATATATTGTTACATATTTTTCTTAGGGAGCCAGAGCTCTCAGTCCTGACATGCACAAAGTCAGGCAGGGGAGGCAGGAAGCCAGCTTGGCGAAGTCAAGACCTCTGAGCCAAACTAAACCACAAAACCAAAATGCATAGGCAGTGGAGACATCCTGGGGAGATTATACGGATATGGCCCGCGAGTGCAAGGAGGGCATCAGGAAAGCCAAGCCACAGCTGGAGCTGACCTTGGCTAGGGACGTGACAAATAACAAGAAGGGTTTCTTTAGGTACATAGCACAACAAAGGAAGATGAAAGAAACTGCACCCCCCTGAGGAGCGAAACGGGAGACTGGGCTACAACCGACATGGAGAAGGCAAAGGTACTCAACACTGTTTTTGCCTCGTCTTCACAAGCACGTCCTCTAGCCGTGCCAACCAACTCACAGAATCCAAAGGCAGGGACTGGGAGAATGAAGTACCACCCACCATAGGAGAAGAACAAGTTTGAGACCATCTAGAGAACCTGAATGTGCACAAGTCCATGAGGCCTAATGAAATGCATTTGAGGGTCCTGAAGTAATGGTAGAAGAAGTTGCTAAGCCACTATCCACCACATTTGAAAAGTCGAGGCAGACTGGTGACGTTCCCAGTGACTGGAAAGGGGAAGCATAATTGCCATTTTTAAAAAGTGAAAAAAGGAGGATCTGGGGAACTACAGGCCAGTCATTCTCACCTCTGTGCCCAGCAAGATGATTGAGCAGATCCTCCTGGAAACTATGCTACGGGACATGGAATACAGAGAGGTGAATGGTGACAGCCAACATGACTTCACTAAGGACAAATTGTGCCTGAAATTATAGTGGCCTCCTAAGACAGAGTTACAACATTGGTGGATAAGGGAAGAGCGACTGATGTCATCTGTTTGTGCGAAGCATTAAATACTGTCCCCGCACAATACCCTTGTCTCTAAAGTGCAGAGACATGGATTTGGCAGGTGGACCACTTGGTGGATAGGGGATTATCTGCATGGTCACACTCAAGGAGCTGTGGACAACAGCTTGATATCCGGGGTGGAGACCAGTGACCAGTGATGTCCCTCAGGGGTCTGTACTGGGACCAGTAATATTTAACATTTTTGTCAGGGACATGGACAGTGGGATTGAGTGCCCCCTCAGCAAGTTTGCAATGACACCAAGCTGAGTGTTGTGGTTGATACTCCAGAGGGAAGGGATGCCATCCAGAAGGACTTTGACAGGGTAGAGAGGAGGGCCTTTGAGAACCTCATGAAGTTCAACAAGGGAAGTGCAAGGCCCTGCACCTGGGCCAGGGTAATGCCAAACATGGATACAGGCTGGACGATGAGAAGATTGAGAGCAGCAATGCAGAGAAGGACTTGGGGGCTACATCAAAAGCAGTCTGGCTAACAGGTCGATGGAGGTGATTCTCCCTCTCTAGTATGGCATGAAAAGGGAGTACAATATTTGAGATGAAAGAGGCAAGGGCTTAATCATCAGCAAGGCCTTGACAAACAGCAACTACTAGATGTTTAGATGCTTCATGAGCAAGGAATGTTTGTGATGCTGTGGGGCTCTGGGACACAGCATAAAAGCCTGCGCTGCTCCAGGCTCTGCATCCTCCTCTCTTGCCATCCCTTTCCTCAAGGAACAAGGTAAGCATGAGCCTGTTCCATCTCTCCCTGTGGTCTGAACTGCTGTCATGGTGGCTACTCAGGTTGATACTTGGGCTGCATCAACTTGGCCCTGCAATGGAAACGTTCTACAGCTGCAACCTCTTTCCCTTTTGGTAGAGGTGTCTGGGGAAAGCTAGGAAGAGGGGGGTTCTTTCAAGCAGAAGGGGATCAGTGGGGCTCAGCTGCAGGGAGATTTGCTTGGCCAAATTTCAAATTGCAGCAGATGGTCTCTAATGAAAAGGCCAAGTGCATCCAGTGCCACCTTAAATGCTGCAATGTTTGTTCTGGAGATGGGGTATGATCAGTCTTACCACTTGTGCTTTAAAACCACTGTGCATGGCCCTATCCCATAAGTGGATGAGCCTTTCTGTACCATGCTACTTGGAGAGCATAATGAGTGCCATGAGAGCTGTAGGCACACTGTGTGTTTTTAAGAGGTGATTTTTGAGACATGTCTTCAACGCAGCCTATTTGCGCTGAGACAATATTATCAGTCTGCAGCTGTGCTATTGCAGAAGGAACTACAGGAGGAGGTCCTGGTGGAATCAGCAGCCAGTTAGGCACAGCTCTGCTCCTAGTCCTTCAAATCTAGCCTTAAGGTGAGATGTCACACCTGTTGTGCGTATTAGCAAGATCAGCTGCAGGCCCTCTCTGGACATGGAGCTAGAAATGGAGATGGAGGGCAGCAAAGTGGATCTTCAGAGAGAGCTGAAGAAAAGAAAGACAGACTGATGTTGGGGTCTGTGTTTGTTCTGTGTTTCAGGTTTGCCTCCCTCACCAAGAGATGTCTTGCTTCAGACCCTGTCTCCCATGCCCCTGCGGCGCCTCTGGCCCAACCCCACTTGCAAGCAGCTGCAGTGAGCCTTGTGTCGCCCGCTGCGCTGACTCCACGGTGGCCATCGAGGCCTCCCCGGTGGTGGTGACCCTGCCGGGCCCCATCCTCACCTCTTTCCCTCAGAGCACAGCCGTGGGATCCTCTCTGTCAGCTGCTGTTGGGAGCTCCCTGAGTGCCGGGGGGGTTCCCATCTCTTCTGGGGGCTCCCTTGGTCTGGGGGGGTCGGGGCTGTGTCTGCCTCCACTCCACTGCAGTCTGAACTGCTGAAGCCTGCGGATCATCCCCTTTTAAGCAGGAAGAAAAATGAGGACCCTGCAGCAGGAGCATGGCCATGGCATGCAGATGGGCTGGGTGTCCTCATCCCACGTGGCAGGAGAGACCTGTGCCCACTGCTCCTCATTGCACGGCAGGCCTCACTATTGCTCCTCTGGATCTGCTTTGCTCTGAGCTCCTCAAGAAAGGGCTCATTCTCTTTTGCTTTGATGAACCTCCTGCTGACAGGGGGAGGGTGCTGGAGTTAGGGACTGCTCTTGGTGGGCTGGGATTGTCACCAGGTAGAGCAGAATGGCAAAAAGCATTTTGGTGTGGAGCTTGCCCTGGGGAAACGGGCCATTCTCTGTGCCTCCGTGAATCCTGCAGACGTGTTTCCTGGTCTCTGTTCTGTGCCACTGCATTTGCTCCTTCTCATTAAAGTCTTTTTGCAGCATAGCTGGAGACTTGTGGTGGTTTCTTCTCTTCCTCCGTCACTTAAGCCTCTGCTCTGCAAGGAAGAGCAACTGGCCTTTGTGCCGAGCTTACCGCCACTTGTGGATAGAGATCCCTGAACTTGTAGCAGAGCACCTAAAAGCCTCAGAGTCATTGAGCATGAGTCCTTAATCTGGTTTCCCAGCGTTCATTGTGAATGTTCATACATCCTTTTGCGTTAAACTCTCGGTCCTCTCATTTGTTGTTCACAAACCTCATTTGAAAAACTGTCTTGGCACTTCTCTGCTTCATTGGTGTTGTGGGAATAAGTTCGCGGGGATGGGTATGGATTGGAAAGCAGGAAAGTGCTGGTTTTCAGGTCTTGATATAGGCAGTGTGACTGCAACATGGGGTTAGGGTGGGCATTTCAGCAGGGAACCGAGCATGCGCAATCATGATCCGTCTTTTTGTATCTCCAACTACTTGTAGCATTGCTGATGACAGAGTGGGAGTCTGTAAACACTGTGCTAAAACAAACCCCACATACAACCCCACCCTCCAGATTGCTTTTTGACTGACAGCACAGCAAAGAACGTTGCTTTTTTTCTTTATGCAACATGGGAATCAGAGACTTGAAGAAGGTTCATGCCCTTCATGTAGAGAGTCTAGTTGAGAGAGGCTCCTTGTCTTTTCCTTGCCCAGAGGCTATAAGCTGCCAGAGAAATGAGGTTGTTTTACTTCTTAGTTACCAGGAACATCATTAAACCCAATTCCAGTAAACTTCCAGATGTCTCTGCAATACCGGAGCCTGGAAAGTGTAGGTCAGAGTCTCCAGGGTGACTTCAGCTCAGACAGACAGGCCTCCTCCCACCACACTCGAAAATTGCATACCTGCCTTCATGAAGCACAGTCTCTCCCTTGACCACCACCTAGGCATTAATGATCTTCATCGGTGCCTTGCAATGGCAGAATGCTTTTCTTGCCAGGTGCAACCAGCCACAGCAGCAGCAGGCACAGCTCTGTGCCAGGCTAAAACAGCCTCTCTCCTGGCTGCAGTGAGGAGCTCAGCCTGAAGCCCTGCCAGCAGGCTGAAAGCATTGGTCTCAGTTGGTCTCAAGGCTGCAGAGAGGCAAGAGGACCGTCTTGAAATCCCAGGGGAAAGCTGGGTATTTTTTGAGCAGGAGCGGCTGCCTGCAAAAGATGTAAGAAAACCTGGAGCCAGGCTACAGAGATATTTGTCAGCACTAGCCAGGAATCAAAGCCAGGTTAACTGCTCAGAAGGCAGCTATGCTCACCACTATACCAGCAACGCACCTGTGGGCAGTGCTGCCTCCTGCTCCTCCAGATCAGAGCCTGGCCTGTCTCCTGCTCCTCCACTTCACAGACTGGCCAGCCTCCTCCTTCCATCCCCCTGTACACACACTTCCTCAAGCCACTCCTCATGCTTATCCCCTCAACTGCGACCAGCTCCCACTCTTGCCTTGCATGCACACAAGCACTGCCATACGTGCAACCTCCACACTGACTCAATAACAAAATTTTCCTGCACCAGAGGCAAAAGGCAATCAGAGCTAATTTCACCTAGTGAGGGAAATGATCCATTTTGCAGATCCTTTTAACATTTTTGTCCATGCTCAATAATTGGAGAATGCTTGACAATGCTGGAAAAAAGTTCAGGACATACCTATTCCCCAAAACAATATCTCTCCTGTCTCCCTCAAAGTCATCCAAACATTCCATTTATTCTCCCTTTTCCCCTTCTCACTTTTCCTCATCCAGGCTTCACCTTGCCCTTTCCATAGATCTCTCCCACTCTCACAAACCATAACCCTCTACACACCAACAACCCGCAGGGCAAGTGTGATAGTCTTTGTTCAATGGTTGACACCACCCTACGTCCCCAAGAGGCTGGAGTTGCTGCCAGGAGGTCACCATATTCCCTGCAGGAATTTCCCCACCCTAGTCCTCACAGCAGCCTTGGAGTCCCCCTCAGATAAATTTGAGAAGCAAAGCAGGGTCTAATATCCCACCCCACAACTGCCACCAGCCCTGGTTGTCTCCACACAGCTGCCTTCCCTTCTTCCCTGGCAGCAGCTGAGACACCAGCTGGGAAGTGAAACCATGTCCTGTGGCAGGATATCCCAGATGCCTGGCTGAGGAAAAGGCACTGGGAGCTTGAACTGTAGTCCCTGGGATTCCATCTGTCAAGGCCTCTGGCAACCTGGCTCCATGTGGCTGTCATGCTCCATGAAGGTCCCCGCTGCAGAGCTTTGAGTGAAGCCTGGCCCTGAAACTCCCAGGGAGCCAGGTGTTATTGCAGAGGGCATGTGAGCAGCAGGGCAGAGTGGACTGGAGCAGGTAGTTGTGGCTGAGTGGTGAAGGTGATGGACTAGAAATCCATTGGGGTTTCCCCGCGCAGGTTCGAATCCTGCCAACTACGGGGCACAGTCTCCTTTTGGGCTCCCTGCAATTGACCACGCTGCAGCTGTGGGACTCCAGATATCTGCACAAGGCACCCCTTTGCCTATCATCCTTGTTCCTGCCTCCCCCAGAAATGCCTGCATGGATGGGAAATTCTTCTCCCCATTTACAAGGTAGGCAAGTTTGGTGAAGACAAAGGGCCATAAGAAGTCCACTTTTGTTGGTTATTGAGCAAAACTTACGAGCCTGACCTCACCACATATCCCAAGCAGCACAGCCCCATCAGCTGTCTTCCCTACACCTGACCTCGAATGGCTGCCAGGTGCCCACCAAGCCACTCTATCACACCCCCTCCTCAACTGGACAGGGGGAGAGAAAATATAACAAAAGTTTTGAGTTGAGATCAGGACAGGGAAATCGTTCACCAGTTACCGTCATGGGCAAACCAGACTCAACTTGGGGAAATTAATTTAATTTATTACCAATCAAATCAGAGCAGGATAATGAGAAATAAAAAGAAATCTTAAAACACCTTTCCCCCACTCCTCCGTTCTTATTGGGCTCAACTTCATTCCCAATTTCTCTACTTCTTTCCCCTGAGCAGCACAGTGGTATAGGGAATGGGGGTTGGGGTCCGTTCATAACGCGTTGTCTCTGCTGCTCCTTCCTCCTTGCGTTCTTCCCCTGCTCCAGGGGGGGGTCCCACCCATGGGACACAGTCCTCCATGAACTTCGCCAATATGGGTCCTTCCCATGGGCTGCAGTTCTTCATGAACTGTTCCAGCATGGGTTCCTTCCACAGAGTGCAGTCCTTCAGGAATGGACTGCTCCAGCATGGGTCCCCCACGGGGTTACAAGTCCTGCCAGAAAACCTCCTCCAGCATGGGCTCCTTTCCATGGGTCACAGGTCCTGTCGAGAGCCTCCTCCTGCCTGGACTCTCCACGGGGTCACAGCCTCCTTTGGGCATATCCACCTGCTCTGGTGTCAAGTCTTCCACAGGCTGCAAGTAAACATCTGCTCCACTACGGACCTCCATGGGTTGCAGGGGGACAGCCTGCCTCACCATGGTTTTAACCATGGGTTGCAGGGGAATCTCTGCTCTGGCACCTGGAGCCCCCCCTCCTTCTTCACTGACCTTGGTGTCTGCAGAGTTGTTTGTCTCACATATTCTCACTCCTCTCTTCTGGCTGTGATTGTGCAGCAGTTTTTCCCCCTTCTTAAATATGATATCACAGAGGCACTAGCACCAGCACTGATTGGCTCAGCTTTGGCCAGCGGTGGGTCTGTCTTGGAGCTGGCTGGCTTTGGCTATGTTGGACAAGGGGGAAGCGTCTGGCATCTTCTCACACAAGCCACCCCTGTAGCCCCTCTGCTACCAAAACTTTGCCATGCGAACCCAATACAGCTACTAATCTCCAAAGAGAGCCTGCACAACAGGGCCCTCATTGCTAACGAAGGAGGTATAACACTTCATGGATCTGAGATCTTGCCTGGGATCCTGCGGTTATTCTGCCTGACCTGTCCCCACTCTTGCACACATGGACAGCTTTTCCCAGAGGGCTTTCCCAAATTTAGCATTAGGATGAGATGATGAGGGGTGGGTCTGTCCTGTCTCCTCCTGTTCTGGGAAGTGCAAAATATGACATGTTGGTGAATGTGCCATCAGGAATCCATCCCCTGCTATCACAGACCCTGATAGGGTGGCTCTCTCGCAGCCCCTGAGAGGAAGAGGGGCTGCTGGTAGCCTGCCTGGGTGGTGCAGCATCTTAAATGAAAAGGGAAAGCTTGAGGGAGAAAGAGAAGGAAGGAGAGAAGGAGAGAAAAGCCCATTGCTGGTGCATGGTCTGATTCCCAGAGCCATGCCACTGAGGGTGGAGGAAGCAGTGCAAAGTAAAAAGATGCTCAGAGAGATTCTCAGCATGGATGAAGAAGGAAAGGGGCAATGGGGAGAGCACCTGGAGCTGAGCCAGGTCAAATTCTCTGTCCTGAGCAGTAGCCTCTGTAGCAGGCAGGCTGCAGCCACACTCCCCATGCTCATATCTGCACCCACATCCCAGCCCTCTCCATCCTGCTTTTGCTTTTCTCTCCTCTGCCTGGTTGCTGCATGCTCTGGGCCCTGGATGGGACAGGGAACCAGCAGACAGAGCACAAACATGCAGGCCTCAGCACTGCCACCTCCTCCCTTGCCCACACCAACAGGCTCTACCAGCTCAGCCAGCTCACAGCTGTCCTTCAACATGACACAGGAGCTAAGGCTGGTGAGCACCCAGCTGGGCTGGGCCGGCCCTGCCCTAGGGGATTGGGAGCCACCTCCACCCCCAGCAGTGTTGGGCAGGGCAGGATCCATACCAGGCAGGGAGAGGAGGGGTTGGGGTTTCTCTGACTCCCTGGCACACTGTGTGGTGGCAGGGGCAGCCCTTGGCTGTCAGGGAGCAGCAAGGACAGGGCTGCACCAGGAAGGAGGACAAGTCTGGAGCCATGGGGGAGCACAGCACAGCAAAGGCAGGACAAGACTTTTGCAGCTGGTGTGAAAGGCAAGGTGCTAACAGCTATACAACTTGCTTAGAAAAATGAACACTGCCTAGGACTAACAGCTTTTATCTCACGGTCCACGTGACCTGAAGACCAAACCTAAACCAGCTCTCGCTGGCTGAGAACAACCCATACAGACTATAAACCAACAGGAGATTTGCCTTTCAAAAATACCCCAGGCATATAACCACGGCCAGAACAGCAGCTGAACAGAAACCGCTATAAAACCACTCCACCTGCACGGCACATTGGTTTAGAACAATGAAGATTAAAACCCCACTGACCTTATGTCCACAACAACTGCATGGGAAAGCACATACTGATCCTGAATGGGACAAGAACATACTGCTTACGCAACCAATAGTAACTGATTAGCCCACCCCTTAACGTAAGTAATTTGATTGGTCAACAAAACTGTAATGTAACATATAGAAACCTTGCTTTCCTCTATATCAGGGTCCTCCATGCATTAGACTGGGGCACTGCTATGTGCATAGCTAAAATAGGAGAATTATTTCCCTTGGTAATTCTATGCTAAAGTGTCCTTGTCTGCCTCCTCAGCCAGCAAAGAACTGACTTTTACGCTGGGCACAGTCCTGCAGCCCCCTGGGAGCTGGATTTCTGGGCAGGGTTGCAGCCCTCATGAGCTCTCTGGAGAGCAGCTCCTCTCCACTGGAGAACCCATGCTGGAGTAGTCTGCAGTGAAGCAATGTAGTTGAGCCTGGAAAAAGTGGGAGGAATGGCAGTGTTTTGTTTATTTCATTCCTCACTGCCCAAAACCAGACATGGCCCGATCCTTCTCTTCCCCTCTGGCTGCTCTGGACTAGAATTCAGTGCTGGACACACACCCCCTCTCACTCACACAAGCATGTCCACTGAACAGCAGGTCCACCGAACACTGGGCCTAACAGTAGATCTGTGCAGAGCGTATGCCTGGAGCCTGAGCACAGTTTGCCCGGTGTCGTGCTCCAACCCTGGGCAGTCCCTGATGCTGATCCAGTCTACTCACTGGCTAATGCTGCTTGAGATTTCCTAGCCTGTTTGCTGCTGTTCTCCCTTGCACTTGATGGCTAGTACAGATTTAGATACAGTTGCCAACATCTCATGCACACATAGAAACACACACATCCACAAAAAAAGGAGAGCACAGCCTGACAGAAACGAGCTAGGAATAGAGTGTAATGAAAAATAGCAAATAACATCTTTTTCTTTATTTCTCTGGAAAGGGTTTCCAGGATGAGTTACTTCTGCAAGTGAATCCCAGCTGCCTGAGTACCTGATGGGCCAGAAGCCAGAAGATCCCTTGGGTATTGACTGTGAGGCCAACTCTGCCTGTGCAGGCAATGGGCCGTCCACAGGAATATCGCTTGCGCTAGGTGCTCATCTTCATTCCATAGTGGATGCCACTGCATGCTCTATCATTTTGTATCCAAACACGTCTTTGTCCAAAGGAAGTGGATGGCCCATCAGAGGGACATCTGAGAACATGCGGGCGTGACAGTGTCAAAAATGGCCGTCAGGCAGTCACAAAGCAATGTGAGAACCCATGGGGAATGCCGCTGTCAAAAGTCGCCTCTTCCCTGTAGTCAGTGAGTGGGGGCTTCCTTGCCTGACGTGTTTCTGGGTACACGGGTAGGGTTGGCTGGTCCTGACAGCCAATCCCAGGTCTGCCTGAGAGCAGGTGGGTATGATGGGGTCAAGAAATGGCTGTCAGCCAGTCATGGAGTAGTATGAAACCAACTTGGGTACAGTGTTTAATCAAATGGCAGCTCCCTGCCATAAAATGGCAGCTGAAAGAAGATGGCGCCCTCATCTATGTAGGGGAAGGTACTTCCTGGTCAGATGCACTTGCAGGTAAATGGGAAGGGGCGGCTGTTCCCGCCAGCCAATCACAACAGACCACGTGACAGCGAGAGGGACGTGACTTTAAGGGAAATGGCACACCCGGCTGCCTGCTCCGGGGGTGGGGGTGTGTGGGTGTGTGGTGTGTGGTGTGTGTGCGTGTGTGTGTGTGCGCGCGCGCGCGTGTGTGTGTGTTGCGTCCGAGGGGCCCATTTTGCCACAAGTGGAGGGCAGGGCACTTGTCACTTGTAATTTGGGGTAAAAGCTCTCCCTCTCCTATTGACAGCAATCACTCCAGGCGATCAGTGATGTGGAGGTGACAGATTGCTGCTGGGGGATTTGCTGTGGGGAACAGGGATATGACCTTGGAAGGTGGCAGCAGCACAAGATTGTGCTTTTACACAGTATGAATGCGGTTTTACACAGCGTTCCTGTACCCTGTTCAGGTACAACACGACTTGACTAATCACTAAGACCCACATTACTCACAAGTTGCAACAAAGCTTGTGCCAGCTGTCTTTTTGGGAAAAGATGTGAAAGAGGGCATGGTGCAGCCCTGCAAGAGCTGCCCAAGAGACAGTGACCTCTCCAACAGTGTTAGTATTCAGAATTCGATGGGACAAGGCCCAGAGCCTACTGAGGTAATTTGGAAGTTTGGTCTGCTTGGAGCAGGAGGTCAGCCCAGAGGAACTCCAGAGATCGCTTCCAACCTTCATTGTTCTGGGGTGCACTGAGTCTCATGGGCCCTTGACCAGCCACCAAAAGGCAATGCCTTGGAAGGCAGCAGCAGAGCAAGATTCCACAGAAGCACCAGATGATTCAGGAATGGTGCTAAAATATGTGGGAACAGAAGCAGAATTTTCCGAGGAATGAGTCTATGAGCTCTGGTATCCCTGGTATGCCTGAGGCCGGGCCACCGTGTCAACTGAAGTTCATAGCCTGGAGTTCAGGGGTTTTCCCAACTCTTCCATACCATGAGGACTCCCAGGTGCTCTAGGAGACTGTATAAGCCAATATTGACACACACAGAGAATGCCCATACCTACAAAAAAGGAGAGCATAGTCAGACAGAAGTATAAATTGGGAGAAGAGTGGCTGGAGAAAAGCTCTGCAGAATGGGATCTGGGGGTGCTGGTCGACAGCAGGCTCAACAGGAGTCAGCAGTGTGCCCTGGCAACCAAGAGGGCAAACCACATTTTGGCATGTGTTAAACACAGCATGCTAACAAGATGGTGAAGGTGGTGATTACTCTGCTGTATTTAGCTTTGGTGCGGCCTCACCTGGAGTATCGTTTGCAGTTCTGGCCCCCCCCATTTAGAAAGGATATTAAGGTAACTGAATGCATCCAGAGGAGGGTAACAAAGCTGGTGAAAGGGCTGGAAGGCATGTGCTGTGAGGAGGGGCTAAGGACACTAGGTTTGTCTAGCTTGGAGAAAAGGAGACTGAAGGGCGAACTCACTGCTCTCTACACTTTCCTGAGGAGGGGAAGTACACAGGGAGGTTCTAATCTCTTCTCCCTAGTATTCAGTGACAGGACATGTGGGAATGGTTCAAAGCTGTGTCAGGGAAGGCTCAGTGTAGATGTTAAGAAACAGTTCTTTACCAAGAGGGGGGTCAAACACTGGAACAGGATTCCTAGAGTTGTGGTTGATGCCCCTTACCTATCAGTGTTTAAGAGACATTTGGACAATGCCCAAATTAACTTTCGATCAGCCCTGAAGTGGTCAGGCAGTTGGACTAGATGGTCATTATAGGTCCCTTCCTAGAACCAGAACTATTCTATTCTATTCTATTCTAGCCAGAAAGAAATGAGCTAGGAATAGAGTGTATAGAGAAAAAAAACCCCAGTGACCTTCTTGTGCTTCACAGGTCTGAAAAGCGTTTCCAGGATGAGTTGCTCCTTCCTTTTCCAGGGATCGAGGTGAGGTTGACCAGCCTCTGATTCCCCAAGTCCTCCTTCGTGCCCTTCTGGAAGATAGCAGTGACATGGACTTTCTTCCAGGCCTCAGGAACTTCTCCCAGCTGCCCTGAACTTTCAAAGACGATCAAGAGTGGCCTCTTGCAGAAGTCCTCCTTGCCTGAGTGCTTCACATGCTGGCAGCACAAAGATGGCATGGGTATCTGCAGGTGAGCTCCCTGCTATGTGAGTACCTGATGGTCAGAAGTCAGATCATGGCTTGGATGTTGACGGGAACATCACCTCTGGCTCTGTAGGCAATAGGCCATCCACAGGAATATAGCTTGCGCTAGATGCTAGTGTTCATTCCAGAATTGCACAACGTTCTTTTCCAGTTAGGGCTCATCCTGTACCCTTATGAGCCTCTCTAAAGCCAAGTGCTATCCTGTTTTGAAGGGTGACTGTATGGAGAGTGGTCATTTCAATCCTTACTTGGCCCACAGAATCTGCAGCGTCATTACTAATTTGCTTTGAAAGAACAGCTACTACACAGCTTTCTTCAATGCTCTTGCCATCCCATACATGGGGAAAATAAGAGCTCCAAATCTTTCACGCTCTGAGATAGCTCACCTTTTACGATGATATTCAGAGGGGATGAGATGACACATGTCAAAAGGCTGGGCTTACATACCCCGTAAACCATGACCCAAACCAATCCTGTGGGAGCCCAAAGGGATATTGGGAATCAGTGAGAAGAGTGGCTGATTGCCCTTGTGCAAGTATACAGGCACGGGTGAGGGCACTAAGTCCAGCAATTTGTGACAAAGGGGTGCTTGATAATGAATGAGCTTCTAGAGCACTGGCAGAAGTGCAGAGAGCATACCCAGCAGCTGCTTTCCCACGTGGCGTTACAGAGACGGGACCCATCTGCAAAAAGGATTCTGTCTGGGTTCTGCCGGGGAATATCTCAGAGGTTGGGGCAGGGTGTCAGGGGTTGTTCTGTGACAAAAAGACAGTCCTGTGGGTCTCCCTCAGAAGGGGCAGGAAGTCATGATGCAGGGTTAAGGACAGAGCAGCCAGGAAGAGAAAAGTTGCCTGCTGATTGGAGTAGTTACTGTAGTTAAGTCAACCACGAGCTGGAAACAGGCTGGGTTTTCCCTTTCAACAGAAGGGCTGTAAAAGGGTGGGCAACAGCAACAGTTTCGGCATGACCCAAGGCCAGAGTATCAGCTTTTCAACCAAAACAGCAGCAGCAGCAGCAGCAGCTACTGCCTGTTGGCAAGGTGGTAGTTACAGGATCTAATGCAGAGTTATCACAGGCTATAGGCCGATGTTTATTAAGACAAAGAAACACATGAAAACTGAGAAGTGCGCAGACTTGAAGGAAAACCACCAGCATCAACCAAGCACAGAGCTGTTTTTCCTGCAGCTGAACAATTGAGGAAGGGGCTTGTTTGGTCAAGAGGAATGAGAGAAGCGACAATGTCACTTGACTGTGTGATGTTTTAGAGACTGTGACTCTTCAGAGATTTTACCCTACTCCAGTGACTCTTCATGAGTTGTGACTCTTCAGAGATTTAACCATACTCCAGTGACTGTTTCTCATGCTCTCTCTGAATGCAACCCGCCATTTGATATCTTAGCCTTGGACATGACAGCGTGGCCTGTCCTGTGGGTTCAGAAGTACCGGATGCCAGACCAGTGCTTCAGGCAGTCCAAAGGCACCAGGAGGTTGTGTCCTCAGCGTCCTGGGCTAAGTGTGAGATGCGGTAGAGTGTCCCCGCATGTGTTTCCTCTTGTCTGACTGCTGGGAAGAAGGGCCCTGCTCTCAACACACGGACTCAAACCTTGGCTGAAGGAGGATAGCACTATTGCAACTTTTGCCTGCTGTGTGCAAGGATCCTCCTTGAGCAGGCAGTGTGGTGGTCCCAGGGTATGAGGGAAAGGTCCGTCAAGCTCACAGTGAAATGTACCTGAGTCTGGAGCAGCCTTGAGAGAGCAAAAGGGAGAGGCAATGCTGGGGCAGAAGGGGCCAGCGTGTGCTGGAAGAAAGGACCAGGGTTTGATGTCAGCCAGGACTATCCTAGCAGGGGAAGGCAGTTTAGCTTGTGGAACCATAGAAAGCTGCTTGGGGTCCTCCTGCCAGCTCTTCCCTCTGTTGAACCTCAGGCCCTGCCCTCTCTCTTGGTCGCCTCATCCAGTAAGGTCAGGAACTCAGCTAGGACTACAACCAAGAGTAAGGATATCTGGTTAACAACTGCTTAGTATGAGCTACAAGGTGAGAAACAGGAGAGGCAATAACTTACCCAGGCAGATTGACAGGCTGTCCAACACAGGGGTAAAAGGAAGCAGCAGCAGAGACCGCACGTGCAAGCATCGAACCACTGACTGCTGGGCCATGAATGTACTCTGTGAGGTGCAGTGTTGAAGAGGTTCTGCTGGAAACTCCATAATGAGATCTTATCAGGATAAAGCAAGATTCTCACAGCCTGGGTCTTGTAAGTGAGGGCATGGCAGGCTTGAGCAAAGAGCTCTACTGCTCCCTTGAAAGGCCCTGTGAGTGGAGACTTCCCTGAGGCCCTGGAAGAAGGCTGCACTTGGTGATGGCCAGGGAGATGGAGACACTGCCAGTCTCAGTTGGGAGCATGTGGCTCAGCGAGGGTGGCCACAGGGAAAAGAGAGCAGGTGCGCAGGAGGTCCCATGGTGTAATGGTGAGCACTCTGGACTCTGAATCCAGCGATCTGAGTTCAAATCTCAGTGGGACCTCAAGCTTTTGGCTCCCTCAGGGCTTTCCTCAGCATGCTTACATATTAACAGCCTTGCTGTTGGGACAACTGTTTAATGCACTCTGCTCTTCCTTCCTTTCCTGTGCTCCCAGCCCTGGGACAGACATCAGTGCTCCTTCTCTTGCCCTGTGCCCACCAAACCTCTGCAGCTTTCCTGAGCACTGGCCCCTTCCCCCTGTCTTTTCCATTGTGCTTGATGGCTGCTCCCAGCTGAGGGGATCCAGCAGATGATCAGCAAATCACACAACAGCTGAGGTGGAGATTATGCAGTCCAAGCCTGGCTCAAAAGAGGGTCAAGGAGGTTCTTCATGGCTTTGTCTGGTTGGATGTTGGACATCTCCAATGGTGGAGGCTCTACAACCTCCCTGGGTAACTCTTTCATGTTTTGACCACCCTCACAAGGTTGTTGTGTGTGGGATTACTTGTATTTCCAACCCCATCCATTGCTGCTTGCTCTCTCCATTTCTCTGAGGTTTTTCTGTCTTTCTCTTGCCTACTTGCTTATTGTCTGGCATCAGTTTGGGGAGCTCCACCCACAACGGGCAGTGCACCATGCTTGGAGTTATACTTGCTGCCATGGGAGAGAGCATCAGGTGGCTAACTCAGGGAGGAAGAGAAGAAACCACCATAAGTCTCCAGCTATGCTGCACAAAGTCTTTAATGAGAAGGAGCAAATGCAGTGGCACAGAACAGAGACCAAGAAACACGTCTGCAGGATTCAGGGAGGCACAGAGAATGGCCCATTTCGCAAGGACAAGCTCCACACAAAGGGCTGGCTCTTTTCCCATTCTGCTCTACCTGGTGGCAATCCCAGCCCACCAAGAGCAGTCCCTAACTCCAGCACCCTCCCCCTGTCAGCAGGAGGTTCATTAAAACAGAAGAGAACGAGCCCTTTCTTGAGGAGCTCAGAGCAAAGCAGAGGCAGAGGAGCAATGGTGAGGTCTGCTGTAGAGCGAGGAGCAGGGGCCACAGGTCTCTCCTGCCAGGTGGGAAGAGGACACCCAGCCCATCTGCATGCCATGGCCATGCTCCTGCTGCAGGGTCCTCATTTTTTTTCCTGCTGCAAAGGGGATGATCCGCAGGCTTCAGCAGTTCAGACTGCAGTGGAGTGGAGGCAGACACAGCCCCGACCCCCCCAGACCAAGGGAGCCCCCAGAAGAGATGGGAACCCCCCCGGCACTCAGGGAGCTCCCAACAGCAGCTGACAGAGAGGATCCCACGGCTGTGCTCTGAGGGAAAGAGGTGAGGATGGGGCCCGGCAGGGTCACCACCACCGGGGAGGCCTGGATGGCCACCGTGGAGTCAGCGCAGCGGGCGACACAGGGCTCACTGCAGCTGCTTGCAAGTGGGGTTGGGCCAGAGGCCCCGCAGGGGCGTGGGAGACAGGGTCTGAAGCAAGACATCTCTTGGTGAGGGAGGCCAACCTGAAACACAGAGTAGAGAGGAAACATCGACACCCCCCCCCCATCAGTCTGTCTTTCTTTTCCTCAGCTCTTTCTGAAGATCCACTTTGCTGCCCTCCATCTCCATTTCTAGCTCCATGTCCAGAGAGGGCCTGCAGCTGATCTTGCTAACAAGCACAACAGGCGTGACATCTCACCTTAAGGCTAGATTTGAAGGACTAGGAGCAGAGCTGTGCCTAACTGGCTGCTGATTCCACCAGGACCTCCTTCTGCAGTTCCTTGTGCAATAGCACGGCTGAAGACTGATGAAAGGATCCCATCAGAAATAGGCCGGGTTGAACAGCTCGCTCAGAAATCACCTCTTAAAAACACATGCTGTGCCTGCAGCTCACATGGTACTTACTATGCCCTCCAAGTTTCACAGCACAGGAAGACTTTTAGAATAGGACCTAGCACAGTGGGTTCAAAGCACCTGTGGAAAGACTGATCACACCCCATCTCCAGAAACAAGAATTGCTGCATTGAAGAAGGCACAGGATACACTTGGCCATTAGGTTAGAGACCATCTGCTGCAGGTGGAAATTTTGGCAAGCAGACCTCCCTGCAGGTGAGCCCCACTGATCCCCTTCTGCTTGAAAGAACCCCCCTCTTCCCAGCTCTCCCCAGCCACCTCCACCAAAAGGGAAAGAGGTTACAGCCCTAGAACATTTCCATTGCAGGGCCAAGTTGACGTAGCCCAAGTATCAACCTGAGTAGCCACCATGACAGCAGTTCAGCCCACAGGGAGAGATGGAGCGGGCTCAGGCTTACCTCGTTCCTTGAGGAAAGGGAGGCAAGAGAGGAGGATGCAGAGCCTGGAGCAGCACAGCCTTTTATGCTGTGTCCCAGAGCCCCACAGCGTCACAAACATTCCTTTCTCATGAAGCATCTAAACACCTGGCAGTTGCCGCTTGCCTAAACCTCACTGGTGGTTAAGCCCTTGCCTCTTTCATCTCAAATATTGTACTCCCTTTTCATACCCTCAAACATGGATAAGGTTGATGTGTGTCCCAGCTTCATAAGGCCAATTAAGTCGGAGGTCTCAGGCTAGTGTACAAGGAGATTTTCAGTGGGTTTGCATCATGTGGATTGCCTTTGTCACATCACCCCCCTCACGGTGAGCATGGCCACCAGTCATGGTGAAATTGAGCCATGAAGAACAGCTCAAGTCAGCCGTCAAGCGCTTTCAGTGCAGGCACTCAGGCTAACCCTGAGAGAAATTCCTCCCTGCATGTCATCGTAGACAGACAGGAGACTGTGGGTAAATTCAGGCAGAATGTCAAGACTGCACCTGCATCCCATATGGGAGAGGAGATGCACCTCTCCAGGGATGTGGCCCACATCGAAATTGACCCGTTTTGCTCAGCAAGGTTATCCCAGAGGCCAAAGGCCTGGATGGCCTGCCTTTGAGGAGAGGCTCAGGGCAGGGGGCCAAAAGCTCACAGCCCTTTTTCCTGAGTCAGTGATGGGGTGGCCCATTCCATGAATTTTAAGCTACAAAGGGACATTGGATCAGTCTCCCAGAGCACCTGGCAGTCATTGTGATGTGGAAGAGCTGGGAAAAGCCCTGAACTCCAGGCAAACATGAGTCACCCTGCTGTGGCCTTCAGTGGACATGGTGGCCCAGCCTCAGGCATGCCAGGGATACCACAGCTCATATCCCCAAAGTGCCCCTTTCCTCAAGGATACTTCCACACATTTTAGCACCATTCCTGAAATAAGCTGCTGCTTCTGTGCAATCTCACGATGCTGCTGCCTTCCAAGGCATTGCCTTTTGATGGCTGCTCAGGGGCCTATGAGACTCAGTGCACCCCAGAGTAATGAGGAATGGATGGAACTTCTGGAGGTCCTCTGGGCCAACCTCCTGCTTGGAGAGGATCAAACTTCCCAGGTACCTCAGAAGGCTTCCATCAACTTCTGAACACTGCCTCTGTCAGAGAGGTCACTGTCTTGAGCAGCTCTTCCAGGACTACACCACACCCCTAGCTGCTTCTTTTCCCAAAAAGTGAGCTGGTGTTTCCCATATTGCAACTTGAGAGTGTTGCCTCTTGCCCTTTTGCAGTGCACGTCTCAGGAGAGTCTGGCTCCATCCTTTCCATGACCTCCTGTAGCTGGTGGGAGGCAGCAGTTCCATCCCGTCCTCCCCACCTTGCCTCCTCTCTGCCAGGTTCGACAAAACTGGTGCCCTCAGCTTGAGGCCTGGTCCCCACCCTACCAGCCAGGGGCTCTCCCAGCTGAGCCTCCCAGGTCCACAAGTGGGCCACCAGGAGATGACAGTGAGGGTGCCACCCACCAGAGAAGATTCTAGGGTTATGGGAATAGCTGTGGAGATGGTCGGGAAGTACATACCAGGATTAGGAGTGAAGACTCCCACCGGGACTTGCAGTGAAAGCTTTCCTGGGACAGACTTTCCCTCCTCCTTCCAGCCCAGAAACGTCTATAGTCACTGATAGTGAAATGCAGAGCAGTTGGTGTTCCCTGCACAAACCAGCCCTTGTGCTCTCCATGGAGCCATGGAGCACACTCAGACCTCTTGGCTGATGCAGATCAAACCTAGAACTAGGTGCATTTTAAAGGTGGGATGAAACAACAAGGCTGAGAATGAGATCGAGAAGTGGGCATCCTTGAGGTGTCATTATACGGTCCACGCGAAATATGTGGTCCAATATCTTTCACTACAAGAACGATACTGAGGTGCTGGAGCGCGTCCAGAGAAGGGCGACTAAGCTGGTGAGGGGTCTGGAGCACATGTTTTATGAGGAGCGGCTGAGGGAACTGGGGTTGTTTAGCCTGGAGAAGAGGAGGCTGAGGGCTCACCTCATCGCTCTCTACAACTACCTGAAAGGGGGTCGCAGAAAGGTGGGTGTTGGCCTCTTCTCCCACGTGATGAGTGACAGGACAAGAGGAAATGGCCTCAAGTTGTGCCAGGGGAGATTCAGTCTGGATATTAGGAAAAATTTCTTTACTGAGAGAGTTGCAACACCCTGGAATAGACTGCCCAGGGACCCAGGGAGGTGGTGGAGTCACCCTCCCTGGAGGTGTTCAAGGAACGTGTGGACATGGCATTGTGGGACGTGGCTTGATAGGCATGGTGGTGTGTTTGTGGGTTTTTTTTTTGTTTGTTTGTTTGTTTTTGTTTTTTTAAATGGTTGGACTTGATGATCTTACAGGTCTTTTCCAACCTTAGTGATTTATTCAACGCAATTAAGAAGGAAGCCAAGAACAAAGGCATGGCTGAAAAGGCCCTTTACTGCACACAGTCTTTTCCCCACGACAGTGACTTGAGATTGACTCATGAGCAGGAAACCTACCCACAATAGCCCTGTCTCCTACAGATAACCTCCACCCACCAAAAAACACACAACAAGAGAACATTAGGTCTCAGGCGCTGATTAAGATTTGCATGGGATTTATGTGAATCAAAGACTATGGAGGATCCTTAGCGCCTTGTCCAGCTGACTTTTGAAAATCCCGGTGATGGAGAATCCACCTGTTCCAGTGAAAAAGAAATCTCCAGGGGATCTTTTTCTTGGTATCAAATCAACTTTTCCCTTGATGCCAGATGTGTCTGTGGTCTCATCCTTTCTTTGAGCACGTCCAGCAAGGGACTGCCTCTGCGTTCTCTACAAACTGTGCTTCACACAGTGGAAATCTGCAATCAGTTGCCCCCTCATCTTGTTTTCTCCACACTGAACAAACCAAGATCCCTCAGCATCTCCCTCAATCACCAGTGCTCCGGCAGCCTCCGATCCCACCCTGTGCATGTCATCTCTTCCTGATAGACATGTGCACAGGAAGACCTCTTCTGTGGCTCATACTTCCTGACCACAGTCCATCTGAAAAATGCCACCAGTGCTCGTGCAGCCTGCAGTGGGATGGTGTGGGGTTTCTCTGAAAGAAGAAGAGCTGCTCAAGAGACAGTGACCCCTCCAACAGTGGCAGTGTTCAGAAGTAGATGGGGCAAGGCCCAGAGCTTCCTGAGGTAACTGGGAAGTTTGGTTGGCTTGGAGCAGGAAGTCCTCCCAGAGAACCTCCACAGGTCCCTTCTGACCTTCATTATTCTGGGGTGCCCTGAGTCTCACGGGCCCTTGATCAGCCACTGAAAGGCAATGCCTTGGAAGGCAGCAGCAGCATGCTATTCCGTAGAAGCATCAGTTGTTTCAGGAATGGTGCTAAAATGTGTGGAAATGCCCTTAAAAAAGCAGCACTTTGGGAAGAATGAGGCCACTATGTCCACTGAAGGCCACAGCAGGGTGACTCATGTTTGCCTGGAGTCCAGGGTTTTTCCCAACTCTTCCACATCACAATGACTCCCAGGAGCTCTGGGAAGTTGATCCAATGTCCCTTTGTAGTTTGAGAGACGTGGAATGGGCTACCCCTTCATTGACCCAGGAAAATGGGCTGTGAGCTTTTAGCTCTCTGCCCTGAGCCTCTCCTCAGAGGCAGGTCATCCAGGCCTCTGGCCTCAGGGATGACCTTGCTGAGCAAAACAGGCCAATTTGGGTGTGGGTCTCTTTCAGGGAAGGACATAGGCATCTCTTTGATCACCATCCTATGTGTTGATTTCCTTGTTTCCAACAGGCTCCCCACTTCCCAAGGTGAGCCCAGACCCCTGGCTGGAAGAAACATGAGGGCCTTGTCATGTCGTCAAGGGACAGGGCTGTGGAGATCCCATGGAGAAGTCACTTGAAAGACACCTGCCTGACCCTCTGGTCTGCTCTTCCTTGTTATGAATCTGCCTTTGTTCGCTGGGCTCATGGGGCAAAAAAACAGTCTGTGGCAGAGCCTGATAAGCAAAAGCAAGGTCCTCATGGCCCTCACTCCTGCCTGCAAGGGGATTTCCTCCAGCCACAATGATTCTTCTGTGTCATTGAGCTTTGCCACATCCCTGGAGAGGTGCGTCTCCTTCCCATATGGGATTGTGCAGCCTTGACGTTCTGCCTGAACTTACCAACAATCTCCTGTGTGTCTACGATGACCCGTGGGGCGAAACGTCTCTTTGGGTTAGCTTGAGTGCCTGCACTGAAAGCACCTGAGAGCCAACCTGAAGTGTCCCTCATAGCTGAATTTGACCGTGACTGGTGGCCACACTCACCGTGAAGAGGACAATGTGACAAAGGCAATCTGAGTGACACAAACCCACTTAAAATCTCCCTCCACAGTAGCCCTAGACCTCTGAGTTAATTGGCCTTATGAAGCTGGGAAACAGACGAATCGTCCCAGGAGGGCTGGGATATACTGAAATATATTTTTCTTAGAGCACTAGAGCTCTCAATCCCAACGTGCAAGAAGTCAGTCAGGGGAGGCCGGAAGCCAGCTTGGCTGTCAAGACCTCTGAGCCAAACTAAACCACAAAAGCAAAAGGATACACATCCTGAGGAGATTACAGGGATATGGCCCGGGAGTGCAAGAAGGGCATCAGCAAAGCCAAGGCACACGTGGAGCTGACCTTGCAAGGGACAAGACAAATAACAAGAAGGGTTTCTTCAGGTGCATAGGACAACAAAGGAAGATGAAAGAAACTGCACCGCCTCCCTCCAGATGAGCGAAACGGAAGACCGGGCTACAACCGACATGGAGAAGGCAAAGGTACTCAATAACTCTTTGGCCTCAGTCTTCACAAGCACGTCCTCTAGCCACGCCACCCAACTCACAGAATCCAAAGGCAGGGATTGGGAGAATGAAGTACCACACGCCGCAGAAGGACAGGTTCAAGACTATCTAAAGAACCTGAATGTGCACAGGTCCATGGGGCCTGAGGAGATGCATCCGAGGATCCTGAAGTAATGGCAGAGAAGTTGCTAAGCCACTATCCATCACTTTTGAAAAGTCGTGGCAGACCGATGACATTCCCAGTGACTGGAAAAGGGAAACATAATTGCCATTTATAAAAAGTGAAAAAAGGAGGATCTGGGAAAATACAGGCCCGTCATTCTCACCTCTGTGCCCAGCAAGACGATGGAGCAGATCCTCCTGGAAACTATGCTATGGGACATGGAATACAGAGAGGTGAATGGTGACAGCCAACATGACTTCACTAAGGGCAAACAGTGCTTGAAATTTTAGTGGCCTCCTAAGACAGAGTTACAACATTGATGGGTAAGGGAAGAGCGACTGATGTCATCTACTTGTGCGAAGCATTAAATACGGTCCCCGCACAACATCCTTGTCTGTAAAATGCAGAGATAAGGATTTGGCAGGTTGACCACTCGGTACATAAGGGATTGGCTACACGGTCGCGCTCAAAGAGCTGTGGAAAACAGCTAGATGTCCAGGTAGAGAACGGTGACCAGTGGTGTACCTCAGGGGTCCGTACTGGGACCAGTATTATTTAACAACTTTGGCAGGGACATGGACAGTGGGATTGAGTGCCCCCTCAGCAAGTTTGCAGTGACACCAAACTGAGTGCTGTGGTTGATACTCTAGAGGGAAGGGACGCCATCCAGAAGGACTTTGACAGGCTAGAGAGGTGGGCCTGTGTGAACCTCACTAAGTTCAACAAGGCCAAGTGCAAGGTCCTGAACTTGGGTCGGGACAATCCCAAACATGGGTACAGGTGGGCCATGAGTAGATTGAGAGCAGCACTGCGGAGATGGACTTGGGGGTGTCGGTGGATGAAAGACTGAATATGAGCCCGCAATGCACTCTCGCAGCTCAAAAAGCCAATCGTATTCTGGGCTGCATGAAAAGCAGTGTGGCTAGCAGGTTGATGGAGGTGATTCTCCGCCTCTGGTATGGTATGAAAAGGGAGTACTACATTTGAGATAAAAGAGGCTAGGGCTTAATCATCAGCAAGGCCTTGACAAGCAGCAAATACTAGGTGTTTAAATGCTTCATGAGCAAGGAATGTTTGTGACGCTGCAGGGCCCTGGGACACAGCATAAAAGCTTGCGCTGCTCCAGGCTCTGCATCCTCCTCTCTTGCCATCCCTTTCCTCGAGGAACAAGGTAAGCCTGAGGCCGCTCCATCTCTCCCTGTGGGCTGAACTGCTGTCATGGTGGCTACTCAGGTTGATACTTGGGCTGCGTCAGCTTGGCCCTGCAATGGAAATGTTCTAGGGCTGTAACCTCTTTCCCTTTTGGTGGAGGTGGCTGGGCAGAGCTGGGAAGAGGGGGGTTCTTTCAAGCAGAAGGGGATCAGTGGGGCTCAGCTGCAGGGAGATCTGCTTGGTAGAATTTCCACCTGCAGCAGATGGTCTCTACCCAAATGGCCAAGTGTATCCAGTGCCGCCTTCAATGCAGCGATGCCTGTTCTGGAGATGGGGTATGATCAGTCTTTCCATGAGTGCTTTGAACCCACTGTGCTGGGTCCAGTCCCATAAGTGGATGAGCCTTCCTGTACCATGCTACTTGGAGAGCACAATGAGTGCCGTGAGAGCTGTAGGCACAGCGCATGTTTTGAATAGGTGATATCTGACAGAGCTGTTCAACCCAGCCATTGCATCAATCTTCACCTGTGCTATTGCACAAGGAACTGCAGAAGGAGGTCCTGGTGGAATCAGCAGCCAGTTAGGCACAGCTCTGCTCCTAGTCCTTCGAATCTCGTCCTAAGGCGAGATATCATGCCTGTGGGCAAGTTGGCAAGATCAGCTGCAGGCCCTCTCTGGACATGGAGCTAGACATGGAGATAGAGGGCAGCAAAGTGGATCTTCAGAAAGAGCTGAGGAAAAGAAAGACAGACTGATGTTGGGGTCCATATTTGCTATGTGTTTCAGGTTGGCCTCCCTCACCAAGAGATGTCTTGCTTCAGACCCTGTCTTCCACGCCCCTGCGGTGCCTCTGGCCCAACCCCACTTGCAAGCAGCTGCAGTGAGCCCTGTGTCGCCCGCTGCGCTGACTCGACGGTGGCCATCGAGGCCTCCCCGGTGGTGGTGACCCTGCCGGGCCCCATCCTCACCTCTTTCCCTCAGAGCACAGCCGTGGGATCCTCTCTGTCAGCTGCTGTTGGGAGCTCCCTGAGTGCCGGTGGGGTTCCCATCTCTTCTGGGGGCTCCCTTGGTCTGGGGGGGTCAGGGCTGTGTCTGCCTCCACCCCGCTGCAATCTGAACTGCTGAAGCCTGCGGATCATCCCCTTTGCAGCAGGAAGAAACACAGGGATCCTGTAGCAGCAGGAGAGTGGCTATGGCTGGCAGATGGGCTGGGTGTCCTCATCCCACGTGGCAGGAGGGACCTGTGCCCACTGCTCCTCGCTGCATAGCAGGCCTCGCCATTCCTCCTCTGGCTATGCTTTGAGTTCCTCGAGAAAGGGCTCATGCTCTTCTGCTTTGATGAAACTCCTGCTGACAAGGGGGAGGGTGCTGGAGTTAGGGACTGCTCTTGGTGGGCTGGGATTGCCACCAAGTAGAGCAGAATGGGAAAAAGCATTTTGGTGTGGATCTTGTCCTTGGGAAATGGGCCATTCTCTGTGACTCCCTGAGCCCTGTAGACGTGTTTCTTGGTCTCTGTTCTGTGCCACTGCATTTGCTCCTTCTCATTAAAGACTTTGTGCAGCATAGCTGGAGACTTGTGGTGGTTTGTTCTCTTCCCCCCTGAGTTGGCCAACGCCTCTGCAAGGAAGTGCGAGAACCTGTGTAAGTCACTGCCCATGGCAGGGATTGTGTCCCCTAGCATTGGGCACTGCCAGTTTTGGGTGGAGCTCTATGAACTGATAGCAGAGCACCAAAAATTAGCAAGCAGCCAAGAGAAATACAGAAAAGCCTCAGAGAAATGGATAGAGCAAGTAACAATGGACAGGGGTGGAAATACACGTAATGCCACACACAGTAGTCCTGGTTTACTGTTTTACTGTGAGGGTGGTGAAACATGGGAAACGGTTCCCCAGGGAGTCTTGCGGAGTCGCCATCGTTGAATGGATGTCCAACATCCAACCAGACAAGGCCATGAACAGCCTCCTCTACTTGACCCTGCTTTGAGCCGGGCTTGGACTGCATCATCTCCATCACAACATCTGTTGTGTGATTTGGTGAGCCACTGCTGGATGTCCTCATCCAGGAGCAGCCATCAAGAACAAGGGAGCATAGAGGGGACAGGGCCCAGTACTCAGGTGTGGTGGGCACAGGGCAGGAGAAGGGACACTGATGTCTGTCCCAGGGCTGGGAGTATGGGAAAGAAGGAAGATCACGAGTGACGCAACAGCAAGGCAAGGGGATAATGTGTAAGCACAACGAGGAAAGCTCCGAGGGAGCTAGAAGCTTGAGGTCCCATTGAGATTTGAACTCAGATGGCTGGATTCAGAGTCCAGAGTGCTCACCATTACACCATGGGACCTCCTGGACACCTGCTCTCTTTTCCCTGCGGCCACCCTCGCTGAGCCACATGCTCCTGGCTGAGCCTGCCAGTGTCTCCATCTCCCTGGCCATCACCAAGCGCAGCCTTCCTCCAGGGCCACTGGGCCCTCTAGTCACAGGGCCTTTTAAGGGAGCGGTAGACCCCTTTGCTCAAGCTTGCCATGCCCTCTCTTATAAGACCCAGGCTGTGAGAATCTTGCTTTCTCCTGATTAGATCTGGTTATGAAGTTTCCAGCAGAACCTCTTCAACGTTGCACCTCACAGAGTACATTCATGGCCCAGCAGTCAGTGGTTTGATGCTTGCACGTGCGGTCTCTGCTGCTGCTTCCTTTTACCCCTATGTTGGACAGCCTGTCACTCTGCCTGGGTAAGTTACTGCCTCTCCTGTTTCTCACCTTGTAGCTCATACTAAGCAGCCATTAGCCAGATATCCTTGTAGTCCTAGCTGAGCTCCTGACCTTGCCAAATAAGACGACCCAGAGAGAGGGCAGGGGATGAGGTTCAACAGAGGGAAGAGCTGGCAGGAGGACCCAAAGCAGCTTGTGCTGGGTTTCACAAGCTGGACTGCCTTCCCCTGCTAAGATAGTCCTGGCTGACATCAAACCCTGGTCCTTTCTTCTAGCACACACTTGCCCCTTCTGCCCCAGCTTAGCCTCTGTGAGAATGCTGTTTTCTCTCCCCAGTCTGCTCCAGACTCAGGTACATTTCACTGTGAGCCTGACGGAGCTTTTCCTCATGCCCTGGGACCACCACACTGCCTGCTCAAGAAGGATCCATGCAAAAGTTGCAATAGTGCTATCCTCCTTCTGCCAAGGTTTGAGTCAGTGTATTGTGAGCAAGGCCCTTCCTCCAAGCAGTCAGACAGGAGGAAACACATGTAGGAACACTCTAGCAGATCTCAGACTTAGCGCGGGACACTGAGGACACAACCTCCTGGTGCCTTTGGACTGCTTGAAGCACTGGTCTGGCATCCAGTATTTCTGAACCCACAGGACAGGCCGCGCTGTCATCCCCAAGCCTAAGATACCAAACAGCAGGTTACATTCCGAGAGGGCATGAGAAACACCCAGTCACTGAAGAAGGGTTAAATCTCTACAGATTCACAACTCTGAAAGCACGCCCCGGAGAAGCAGCATTGCTGATGGCTTTTCTCCTCAATCCCTGGGATCCGCAGGCCCGAGCAGGGTGGGAGGAGTGTTTGGGAACAGCAAGAGCAGGGACCAATCTCTGAAGGTCTTGCAAAGAGCTGGAGGGACCCCCACCTCTGGGGGCTGGAGCACAAGGAAAGGGACAGCCCTTTCCCATGCAGATGCTGTGCCACTGCAGAAGGAGGGATGTCCCTTCTAGGGCTGAGACAGTGTTTCTCCAAGCAATGGAGGGTGTTCCTGGGGCTCTGCTAGTCTCACCCAGCACTCAGGCAGAAAGGATTCTGGGCCAGTGGGTTGTGTGGGCCAGCGCAGGCAGCTTCCTTGCTCAGGGCACTTTGTCCTTGGTTTCCTTCCTGGCAGAACTGCCTGCTGGGGTTGCCGTGGTCCCCAGCCCGTTTGCTTCCCCAAGGTCATGGCAAATGTTCCTTCCACTGTAGCCTCAAATGCTGCTCCTCCCTGGGGGACACTGCGGGGAGGACACTTTGTGCCCCCCTTACAAGTTTCAGGGGTCAGCCAGAGATCACCCAAAGCTCCCCAGCACCTGGGAGCTGCAGCTCAGGCTAGGCTGACCCACACAGGAAGCCACGTCACTCCTGGGTCATGCACTGCCGAGGTCTTTCTGGCTGAGGATAGGCCTCGGCAAGCCAGAGAGCCACCTTCACAGAATCACAGAATCACTAAGGTTGGAAAAGACCTGTAAGATCATCAAGTCCAACCTTAAAAAAACAAACAAACAAACAAACAAAAAAACCCCACAAAAACCAAACCACAACACACCAAAAACCAACCCACCCAACACCACACAGCACCATGCCCATCAAGCCACATCCCACAATGCCACATCCTTGAATACCTCCAGGGAGGGTGACTCTACCACCTCCCTGGGCAGCCTATTCCAATATTTCACTACTCTCTCAGTAAAGAACTTTTTCCTAATATCTAGCCTGAACCTCCCCTGGCGCAACTTGAGGCCATTTCCTCTAGTCCTATCACTAGTCACTTGGGAGAAGAGACCAACACCCACCTCTCTGCAACCTCCTTTCAGGTAGTTGACGAGAGCGATAAGGTCTCCCCTCAGCCTCCTCTTCTCCAGGCTAAACAACCCCAGCTCCCTCAGCCGCTCCTCATAAGACTTGTGCTCCAGACCCCTCACCAGCTTCGTCGCCCTTCCCTGGATGTGCTCCAGCACCTCAATGTCTTTCTTGTAGTGAGGGGCCCAAAACTGAACACAGTATTTGAGGTGCGGCCTCACCAGAGCCGAGTACAGAGGCATGATCACCTCCCTGCTCCAGCTGGCCACACCATTTCTGATACAAGCCAGGATGCCGTTGGCCTTCTTGGCCACCAGGGCACACTGCTGGCTCATATTCAGCCGGCTGTCAATCAACACCCCCAGGTCCTTTTCTGCGGGGGAGCTTTCCAGCCACTCGTCCCCAAGCCTGTAGCGTTGCCTGGGGTTGTTGTGGCCAAAGTGTAGAACCCGGCACTTGGCCTTATTGAACTTCATCCGGTTGGCCTCGGCCCATCGATCCAGCCAGTCCAGATCCCTCTGCAGAGCCTTCCGACCCTCAAGCAGATCAACACTCCCTCCCAACTTGGTGTCGTCTGCAAACTTGCTGAGGGAGCACTCTATCCCCTCATCCAGATCATCAATAAAGACATTAAACAAGACCGGTCCCAAAACTGAGCCCTGGGGGACTCCACTTGTGACCGGCCGCCAGCTGGATTTCACCCCATTCACCACAACTCTCTGGGCTCGGCCATCCAGCCAGTTTTTTACCCAGCGAAGAGTGTACCTGTCTAAACCACGAGTCGCCAGCTTCTCCAGGAGAATACTGTGGGGAACAATGTCAAAGGCTTTGCTGAAGTCCAGGTAGACAACATCAACAGCCTTCCCCTCATCCACGAGGCGGGTCACCTGGTCATAGAAGGAGATCAGGTTGGTCAAGCAGGACCTGCCTTTCATGAACCCGTGCTGGCTGGGCCTGATCCCTTGGTTATCCTGCACGTGTCCCGTGAGTGCCCTCAAGATGAGCCTCTCCATAACCTTCCCCGGCACCGAGGTCAGGCTGACAGGCCTGTAGTTCCCTGGATCCTCCTTCCGACCCTTCTTGTAGACGGGCGTCACGTTGTCTAGCCTCTAGTCATCCGGGACCTCCCCCGTTGACCAGGACTGTTGATAAATGATGGAGAGCGGCTTGGCAAGCTCCTCCGCCAGCTCCCTCAGCACCCTTGGGTGGATGCCATCAGGCCCCATAGGCTTATGAGTGTCCAGGTGGCATAGCAGGTCGTTAACTGCTTCCTCCTGGATCATGGGGAGCCTATTTTGCTCTCCATCCCTGTCATCCAGCTCAGGGAGATGGATACCCTGAGGATACCTGGTGTGGCTCTTAAAGACTGAGGCAAAGAAGGCATTAAGTACCTCAGCCTTTTCCTCATCCTTCGTGACAATGTTCCCCGCCGCATCCAGTAGAGGATGGAGATCCTCCTTGGCTCTCTTTTTGTTGTTAATGTATTTATAGAAGCTTTTTTTGTTGTCCCTCATGACCGTGGCCAGGTTGAGCTCTAGCTGGGCTTTCGCCTTCCTAATTCCCTCTCTGCATGACCTAACGAGGTCCTTGTATTCTTCTTCACTTGCCTGCCCCTTCTTCCAGAGGTGGTAAGTCCTCTTTTTTTCCCCGAGCCTCAGCATAAGCTCCTTGTTCAGCCAGGCCGGTCGTCTTCCCCGCCGGCTCTTCTTACGGCACATGGGCACTGCCTGCTCCTGCGCCTTCAAGATTTCCTTCTTGAAGAAGGTCCAGCCTTCCTGGGCCCCTTTGCCCTTCAGGACCGTCTCCCAAGGGACCCTCCCGACCAGTGTCCTGATCAGGCCAAAGTCTGCCCTTCGGAAGTCCATGGTAGTGGTATTGCTGACCCCCCTCCTTACTTGGCTAAAAATTGAAAACTCTATCATATCATGGTCGCTAAGCCCAAGACGGCCTCCGACCTTCACTTCTCCCACCAGACCCTCTCTGTTCGTAAACAGCAGGTCAAGCAGGGCACCTTCCCTTGTAGGCTCGCTTACCAGCTGCATGAAGAAGTTATCTTCCACACACTCGAGGAACCTCTGGGACTGTTTCCTCTTAGCTGTGTTGTACTTCCAGCAGACATCCTGTAAGTTGAAGTCCCCCACAAGAGCAAGGGCTTGCGACTGTGAGACTTCTGCCAGTCGCTTGTAGAACGCTTCATCGGCCTCTACGCCCTGGTCGGGTGGTCTATAACAGACCCCCAGCAGGATATCCGGCTTGTTGGCCTTCCCCCTCATCCTTGCCCATAAGCATTCAACCCCGTCATGACAATCATCGAGCTCTATACAATCAAAGCACTCCTTGACGTACAGAGCCACCCCACTGCCTCTCCTTCCTTGCCTATCCCTCCTGAAGAGCTTATAGCCCTCCATCGCAGCACTCCAGCCATGCGAGTCCTTCACACAGGGGAAGCCCCCTCACCTTCTCTTGAACCCACACCTCCCAGGGAGACTGCAACCTGAATAGAGCACCTTAGACTGCTCCATCTAATGCTTCTGCTAATGCGGCCTCTGCTGCTCCTCCGTTAGCGACTGCTAGAGGCAGCCCAGCTCAGCCAGCCTCCTCCTGGCACTGCTGCAGGGGGAGCTGGCTCCTGGGAGAGCTCTTGCCCTGCTCCCACCAAGGGCCGCTGGCAGCTGACCGCAGCTCCTACACGCACTTCAGACCACACAGTACCCAGCACAGGGGCAGCATCTCACAAGGCCAAAGCAGTCCTTCATGTGAGCAAGCAAAGGAACCGTCAGCAAATTATGGCTCTGCACATGCCAACATCTGGACAAGGGGCTCCAGGCACACGTCTGCCTTTCCCATGACTTCCTCCATTCCCTCCAGAGCCTCAGGAGATGGGAAGACAAACACTTGGCCTGCAGTGCTGCCTCATGGATGGCTCCTGGGGCAACAAGGGTGCTTCCTTCTTCCCTGCTCGGGACCGGGAAGGCTGGGCAAGGAGGGCTCTGCCACACCAGCCCCTGGGGGAATGCTGTGCCTGTCTCAAGGAGTCAGTGTGTGGGAAAGGGGCTGGAGAGTCAAGGCAAAAGCACAGGAGATGCAAGACCAAGTGCTGAGCTCCAGTTCCTGTGGGGAAGAGGCTCACTTACTGCCCATGGTGCAGAGGAAGGAGGGCACAGCTGGGCCTTGTTGCTTCATGGAAGGAGCTAGACTGAAAGGCATCTCAGGAGGTCACTAGTCCAAATGCCTACTCAAAGCAGGGCTAGCTCCAAAGCTAGAGCAAGTGGCTCAGTGCCTGAGCCCCATTGAAACTTGAGTGTGATACCCAGGCATGGAGAATCCCCAAGTTCTCTGGGCACCTGCTCCAGAGCTTCAGCACTCCCTGAGAATCTCTGACTGGTCCAAAGCAGCCCCCTCAGTCTGCTTTTGCCAAGGCGGGCCTTGCTAAAAGCCAGGGCTGTGTGTGCTGGGCTGGGAGGTGCCCAGAGGCCTGGCCATGAGGCTTGTGGAGCCAGGCTGAAGAAAATTTGCTCTGCGTTGGCCAGGAATCGAACCCGGGTCAACTGCTTGGAAGGCAGCTATGCTCACCACTATACCACCAACGCACCTGTGGGCATTGCTGCCTCCTGCTCCTGCTCCTCCCAGACTGGCTGGCCTCCTCCTTCCAGACCCCTGCACACGTAAATGACCTCAGCTGCTAGGCTGTGTGTGTTTTCTGTGTGTCTGAGACATTGGCTAGGCAATCCCAAGCTGCAATAGCTGCCGACTAGGGGAGATCTGTATCAGGTTTGGAGCAGGACACTGGACAAACCAGGACTGAGCTGCAGGCATGGACTCTGCACAGGCCTATGGTACAGCCCAGGGTCCGAGGGAACTGCTGGGTGCATGTGGGAGGGAAGGGGTCTGTGTCCAGCACTGGTCTCCAGCCCTAAGCAGCTAGATGGAAAGAAAAGGATAGGGCTGTCTGTCTTGATTCATGCTTGATTCTCACGTAGTGAGAAACAAATAGACAAACATAAACCACCGCCTTTCCTCTGCCCTGTCCCGGGCTCAACTTTACTCCTTCACACTGGTCTCCTTTACTTGCCCAAGCGGGATGCATCTTCCCTCCACTCTTTCCCACTTTTTTTGTTCAGTTCGGCTCTGTCTGTCTAGTGTTTTCTGTCCTTTCTGGAATATGTTTTCACAGAGGTGCTGGCTCAGCTGTGTCGTGCAGTGGGACCACTGTGGAGCTGGAACCGGCTGGTTTCCACACAGGGCAGCCCCTCTACCTCATTTCACAGAGGTCACGCTGCAACAACCCCTAACCCTTCCACTACCGAATCCTAGCCACATATAGTCAAAACAGTGCCCATTGGAAATACCTGCTCAGCCCTGCTCCTGGCTGGACCCACAAGTGGGCAAGGCAGCAAACAGACTAGGATGGAGACAAAGCCCAGATGGTCAAGTTGATCGCATTAGTGTTTCCCAAAGTAGCACCAGCCTTGTCCTCCTCCCCACCTGCAGATTCCTGGAGGTCCCCTCCTGTGGCTGGCAAGTTGGATTGAGCTCCCTGGTGGGAAAGGAGAAAGACCTGTGTCCCCAGGACACCCACTGCCTTGTGGGGAAAGCTCTGCCTGCTGCTCCACACCCACCAGTCTGCCTTGCTGAGGGTCACTTTGGGAGTGCTGGCTGCTAAGGCAGCAATAGGAGAAAGCAGGGGGGCAGTTGCAGAGAGAAGGGGCTGAGAGAAGAGGAGGGCCATGTGCGAGGGTGCCCAGAGAGCTAGAGCAGGGCATGTTCAACCTTGCTGGGAGAGGCAGCAGCTGTCAGGAGCAGGGGAAAAAGGAATTAGCAGAGGATGGTTTCGATCCATCGACCTCTGGGTTATGGGCCCAGCACGCTTCCGCTGCGCCACTCTGCTCCCCCCAGCACTTTAGCTGGGACCTCCCAGAGCCCTGCCTGATGCTCCCTGGCACTGCCAGCACTCATGCCACCTTCACTTCGTCTATCCCGTGCCCTCAGCGGGACAAGAACATTGTCTCCCTGGAAAGTTCACCTGCTTTGGGCCTGTGGTGAGTAGCATGAGGGCCTTGCTTTGCCCTTCTCCCCACATCTCCTGCCTATAGCCCTGGATGGGGATTTTCTCTTTGACCTCCCAAGCTGGCTCACAGGTGAAGAAGGAAACCCCGGAGCGAGGGGTCAGCCTTGTTTCTTTGCAGGGTGGAGAGGAGCTGCTCTCCAGTGAGCTGATGAGGGCTGCAACCCTGCCCAGAAATGCAGCTCCCAGGGGCGTGCAGGTCTGTGCTTGGCATAAAAGTCAGATCTTTGCTGGCTGAGGAGGGAGACAAGGACGCTGTAGCATAGAATTACCAAGGCAAATAATTCTCTTATTATAGCGATGCACATAGCCGTGCCCCAGCATATTGCGTGGAGATCCCCAATATAGAGGAAATCAGGGTTTATGTATATTTACAATACAGTTGTGTTGACCAAAGAAATTACTCATGTTAAGGGTTCAGCTAATCAGCTACTATTGCTCACAAAATCAGTATGTGCTTCTCCTGGGCAGGTGGTCCAGATGTATGATCAGGGGGGTCTTAATCTTCATTGTTCTAAGCTAACATCCCGTTCTGGTGGAGGGGTTTCATACTAGATTCAGGTAGATTGCTGTTCTGGGCATGGTTATATAGCTGGAGTTTTCTTTGAAAGACAAATCTCGGATTGTTTTATAGTCCGTATGGGTTGTTCTCAGCCAGTGAGAGCCAGTTTAGGTTTGGTCTTCAGGTCACGTGGACCCTGAGGTAAAAGGTCTTATTCCTAGGTAGATGTTTTTCTTCTAAGCAAGTTGTATAGCTGTTAGCGCCTTGCCTTTCACACCAGCTGCAAAGGCCTTGCCCTTCACACCAGCTGTGAAGGTCTTTCCCTGCCTGTGCTGTGCTGTGATCCCCCACAGCTCCAGACTTGTCCTTTTCCTGGCGCAGCCCTGCCCTTGCTGCTCCCTGACAGCCAAGGGTTGCCCCTGCCACCATGCAGTGTTCCAGGGAGTCAGAGAAACCCCAACCCCTCCTCTCCCTGCCTGGTATGGATCCTGCCCTGTCCAACACTGCTGGGGGTGGAGGTGGCTCCCAGCCACCCCAGGGCAGGGCTGGATGAGCTGGACTGCCTGGTGCCCTGTCTTAAATGCTGCAAGGCATCCCAGGAAGGCTCTGGGCAGCCTGAGCTGGTAGAGCCTCTCGGTGAGTCTCCTCCTGCCACTTGCCTCCTGCTCCACACCAGTCTGCCTTCATGACACCTAAAGTGAGGGGCACTTTGTGAGTGCTGGCAAGGTGTCAGATCGATGAGGTGTCTTCCCTTCACCTTCAGCAATGAGGGCCATGTTGTGCAGGCTCTCTCTGGAGATGAGCTGCTGCAGTTTCAGGTGTAGGGAAGACAGCTGCTGGGGCTGTGCTGCTTGGGAAGTCAGGTGAGATCAGGCTCAGCAACCAACAAGAGTGGACCTCTTTTCATGGCTCATACTCAGCACCTGTCCATTCTCTTCCCCATCCACCCAGGAATTTCCCATCCATCCAGGAATTTCCCATTCATCCAGGAATTTCGGGGGTGGGGGTCGAGGACAAGTGCTCTAGGCAAAGGTGTTTTCATTGTCTCCCTGGGCAGCAGGCACAGTGTGGAGCTGAGTCCCAGGGCTGCAGCCTGGTCAATTTTAGAGAGCCCAAAAAGAAGACTGCACCCCGTAGTTGGCAGGATTCGAACCTGCGCGGGGAAACCCCAATGGATTTCTAGTCCATCGCCTTCACCACTCGGCCACAACTACCTGCTCCAGCCCTCTCTACCCTGCTGATCACATGCCCTCTGCAATGACACCTGGCTCCCTGGGAGTTTCAGGGCCAGGCTTCACTCGAAGCTCTGCAGCTGGGACCTTCATGGAGCATGACAGCCACATGGAGTCAGGTTTCTAGAGGCCTTGACAGGTGGAATCCCAGGGACTGTCTGGCTGGCCTATCCCAGAGAGTCATGGTGAGTGGAGCGAAATCCAGTTGGTGGCTGGTTTACAAGCGGACTCCCCCAGGGCTCAGTTTTGGGGCTGCTCTTGTTTAATATCTTTATCAATGATCTGGATGAGGGGATCGAGTGCTCCCTCAGCAAGTTTGCAGACGACACCAAGTTCGGTGGGAGTGTTGATCTGCTTGAGGGTAGGAAGGCTCTGCAGAGGGATCTGGACTGGCTGGATCGATGGGCCAAGGCCAATTGTATGAGGTTAAACAAGGCTGGTTTTTGCTGGTTGATGGTTTGACTTGATGATCTTACAGGTCCCTTGAACCCTTGAACAAAAACTACGACACCTTCCATGCAGGTTGTTGTTGTTGTGTAGAGGGGATGGCCTGGGAGAGTGCAAGAGATACATGGAAAGGACAAAGTGGAGCCTGGCTGAGGAAAAGTGAGGAGGGTGAAGGGAGAATAAATGGGAGGTGTGGATGAGTTAGAGGACAACAGGAGGGAGTTTGTTTTGGTGCAACAGGTTTGTCTAGATCTTTTTGCCAGCACTGGCAAAACAGGCAATTTCCATCACCAGATGAAAGGAGCTCCAATTCCCTTTTGGCTCTGGAGCAGGAATATTTGGAAAATGACATTGAGGAATTGGTGTGAGGAGGTGGTACATGTGGCAGTGCCTGCCTGCATGCAGATCAAGGGTGGGAGGTGGTTGCAGTGAAGAGGGTGAGCACTAGGAGTGGCTTCAGGACGTGTGAGCATAGCTGCCTTCCAAGCAGTTGACCTGGCTTCGATTCCTGGCCAACACAGGGAAAATTTTCTTCAGCCCAGCTCCATGGTGCCTTGACAGCTTCTCGGGCTCAGGAACCACACAGCTTTCTCTGGGGGATTCAAGCTGCTCCCCTCACCTCCCTGCAGCCTTGAGACCAACTGAGACCAGTGCTTTCTGCCTGCTGGGAGGGCTGCAGGCTGGGCTTCTGACTGTGGCGCTGTTAGAGGAGCCAGGAGAGAGGGATTTCTGGCCTGGCCCAGAGCTAGTCCTGCTGCTGCTGCTGGTTGCACCTGGCAAGGAAAGCATGCGGCCGTGGCCGGGTACAATATATACAAGATCAATAATGCCTAGCTGGTTGTCAAGGGACACACTGCTTCATGAAGACAGGTATACAATTTGGGGGTGTGGGTGGAGGAGGCCTGTTCTTTATGTAATGTCTCAAAGTCACACGGGAGTGAATTTGCTCTCCATCCTCCTCCATCTTTTCAATCTCTCCAGTGCTGCCTGGTCAAACATGGGCTGGTGCCCACGGGGTGCCCTCCACAACCCAGTTGAGCCCACATGTCCAATTTTTTCTGCCACCTCATTGATCCTCACCACAAACCACATATTGTGCATCACTTCCCTTCCTGGCACAAACATCACTCTCAGGAGATGCCACATTGCCTTGTCTCCTGGTGCATTCCTTTACACCCTGTACCACCATCCTCTCCCCATCCCACCCCTCCACAGGAGTACAGCAACCAGCTGTAGCCATGTTTGCCTGCAGATGATCAAAGTGGTCCAGTCTTCTCTCCTTCAGCGGACAACAGGCAGCCTGGGGGGGAGACAAACCCATGGAAGAGTGTTGTCAACTCAGACCAGTTCATGAGCCCACTTCTGTCCTCTGCCAGGGGGTACTCAGGACAGGCAGTGAAAAGTCACTGCTTTCTCACCATACATGCAAAGCCCCCTGGATACACTGCCAGAAGAAATGAGGTCAGCTCTCAAGTGCTTTCAGTGGCGGGGCTCAACATTGACCCCGAGCGATATCACAGGGCCGTGATGACCAGATTACAGACTCATGCTCCATTTCTCTGAGGCTTTTTAGCCTTTCTCTTGCCTGCTTCCTTATTTTTGATCATCTGGTCTCAGTTCAGCGAGCTCCATCCAGAAATGGTGGTGAGCTCAGCATAAAGGCCGATACTCTTCCTTGCAGATCAAGAAGCTAACTGAGGGAGGAGGAGAACAAACCAGCACGAGTCTCCAGCTATGCTGCACAAAGACTTTAATGAGAAGGAGCAAATGCAGTGGCACAGAACAGAGACCAAGAAACACGTCTACAGGGTTCAGGGCAAAACAGAGAATGGCCCATTTCCCATTTCCTTTCACAGGTCAATGGATCAAAACCATCCTAACTGTGTTTCCCCCCACTCCCCGCAGCCGCTGCCTCTCCCTTACTTCTTAGAGTAAGTGTTAACCTGCACTGCTGTGACTCCATCTCTCTGGGCACCCATGGCCATGGCCCTCCCACACCCTCAGCCCCTTCTCTCTGCACTCCCAAAGTGCCCCTCAGCAAGGCAGACTGGTGGGTGTGGAGCAGCAGGCAGAGAACAGCACAGCACAGAGCTCTCCCCACAAGGCAGTGGGTGTCCTGGGGACACAGGTCTTTCTCCCTTCCCATCAGGCAGCTCAATCCCCAGCTTCCCAGCCACAGGAGGGGACCTCCAGGAATATGCAGCTGGGGAGGAGGACAAGGCTGGTGCTAGCTCAGGAGACACCAATGAGATTGACTCAACCACCTGGGGGCTTTCTCTGTCCTAGTCTGCTGCTGTGCCCACTTGCAGGTCCAGCCAGGAGCAGGGCTGAGCAGGTATTCCCAGTGGGCACTGTATTGGCTATATGTGGCTAGGTGTTGGTAGTGGAGGGCAGAGGGGGAGCTGCTGGGTGGCCTCTGAGAGAAGAGGTAAGGGGCTGCCCTGTGCCAGACACAGCTGGTTCCAGCTGCCTCCACAACACTGAGCCAACTGCAAAGCTTGTGGCATCTGCAGCACCCATGCTGGAACTGGTAGATGTTCCTGAAGGGACTGTGACCTGTGGAGAAGCCACGCCAGTGAAGAATTTTCCTGACAGGCCTGAAGTGTGTGGATGAGCCAACGCTGAAACAGATTTTCCTGTTTAGAACTGCAGTGCGTAGAGAACCCACGCTGGAGTAGTCTGCGGTGAAGGACTGTAGTTGAGCCTGGTAAAAGTGGGAGGAATGGTGTTGTTTTATTTGTCTTTCATTCCTCACTACACAAAACTACACATGGCCTGATCCATTTCTTCCCTTCTGGCTGCTCTGGACTAGAATTGAGTGCTGGACACACCCCCTCTGTCATTCCCACACTCACGTCCGCTGAACAGCAGGTCCACTGAAGCCTGCGCCTGACAGTAGATTTGTGCAGCGTGCATGCCTGGAGCCCAGGGCCTGTTTGTCTGGTGTCGTGCTGCAACCCTGGGCAGTCCCTGATGCCAGTCCACTCTACTCACTGGCTAGTGCTGCTTGAGATTTCCTAGCCAACATCTTACACACACACAGAATCACACACACACACACACAGAAAAAAGGGACTTCAGTCACACAGAAATGTGCAATGGAAAATACCAATCAACTTCTTGTTCTTCCTTTGACTGGAAAAGGTTTCCAGGAAGAGTTGCTCCTTCCCCTTTCCAGGGATCAAGGTGAGGCAGACCAGCTTACAGTTCCCCAGTTCCTCCTTTGTGCCCTTCTGGAAAATAGAGTGACATTGACTTTCTTCCAGGCCTCAGGAACCTGTCCCACTTGCCATAACCTTTCAAAGACAATTGAGAGGGGTCTCTTCCAGAAGTCCTCCTTGTCTGAGTGCTTTGTGACCTGGCAGCAGGAACATGGCATGGATATCTGCAAGTGAATCCCTGCTACCTGGGCACCTGATGGGTCAGCAGTCAGAACATGGCTTGGATGTTGACTGAGAGGTCACCTCTGCCTCCACAGGATATCCCAGATGCCCAGCTGAGGACAAGGCGTTAGTCCCTCCGGGACTTGCAGTGAAAGCTTTCCTGGGACAGACTTTCCCTCCTCTTCCCAGCCCAGAAACGTCTATAGTCACTGAAAGTGAAATGCAGAGCAGTTGGTGTTCCCTGCACAAACCAGCCCTTGTGCTCTCCATGGAGCCATGGAGCACTCTCAGAGCTCTTGGCTGATGCAGATCAAACCTAGAACTAGGTGCGTTTTAAAAGTGGGATGAAACAACCAGGCTGAGAATAAGATCGAGAAGTGGGCATCCTTGAGTTGTCATTATATGGTCCACATGAAAACTTTTATTCAATGCAATTAAGAAGGAAGCCAAGAACAAAGGCATGGCTGAAAAGGCCCTTTACTGCACACAGTCTTTTCCCCATGACAGTGACTTGAGATGGACTCATGAGCAGGAAACCTACTCACAATAGCCTTGACTCCTACAGATAACCTCCACCCACCAAAAAACACACACAAAGAGAATATTAGGTCTCAGGCTCTGATTATGATTTGCATGGGGTTTATGTGAACCAAAGGGTTTTATTTAAAACAGCAACAGCTGCCAAGAATGATGCAGTCCTAGGCAACATCGGTTGGAAGGCAGCTTGCAGGTGTGTAGACCATGCTCCAGCTCAGTGCAGGGCTAACTGCACAGACTATGGAGGATCCTTGGTGCCTTGTCCAGCTGACTTTTGAAAATCCTGGTGATGGAGAATCCACCTGTTCCAGGGGATCTTTTTCCTGATATCAAATCAACTTTTCCCTTGTTGCCAGATGTGTCTGTGGTCTCATCCTTTCCTTGAGCACCTCCAGGAAGGGACTGCCTCCGCCTTCTCTACAAACCGTGCTTCACACAGTGGAAATCTGCAATCAGTTGCCCCCTCACCTTCTCTTCTCCACACTGAACAAACCAAGATCCCTCAGCATCTCCCTCAAACACCAGTGCTCCGGCAGCCTCCGATCCCACCCTGTGCATGTCATCTCTTCCTGATAGACATGTGCACAGGAAGACCTCTTCTGTGGCTCATACTTCCTGACCACGGTCCATCTGAAAAATGCCACCAGTGCTCGTGCAGCCTGCAGTGGGATGGTGTGGGGTTTCTCTGTCCTGGCAGGAGTGTTGGAGAGACATGCCCCAAGCCTGAGATGGATGTGTGCATGGAATGCCACCTGCTCTGCATTTCACTTTCATGCCAGTTACTAAGAGGCCCTTGTAGGCAGAAGGGCGGGAAGGAGGAGGGAAAGTCTGTCCCAGCACAGCTTTCACTGCAAATCCCGGAGGGAGCCTTCACTCCTACTCCTGGTATTTACTTCCCGTCTGTCTCCAGATCTTACCCCATAACCCTGGGATCTTCTCACCAGTGCTGGCACCCTCACTGTCATCTCCTGGAGGCCCACTTGTGGACCTGGGAGGCTCAGCTGTGAGAGCCCCTGGCTGGCAGGGTGGGCACCAGGCCTCAAGCCCCTGTTCAGGTGAAAGCGTACCTGTTTGGTGGGTACATGGTTGGAGTGGGTCATCTAGAAAGCTCCTTTCCAACACAAGCTCATTGATGAAAGCTGAGGGGAAGGATCATTGTTCTTCCCTTGGCATTACAGAAGCCTCATCTGGATTGGTGTGCCCCTTTTGGTTTGATGTAAGCTGAAGTTTCCTGGACAACACCTCACACACACACATAAACACACACTCCCACAAAAAGAGGAGAGCACAGTCACACAGAAATGGGCTACAAATAGTGTAATGAAAAAGCCAATCACTTTCATGTTCTTCATTTGTCTGGAAAGGGTTTTGAGGATGAGTTGCTCCTTCCCCTTCCCAGCGACTGAGGTGAGGCTGGCCAGCCTGCAGTTCCCCAGGTCCTCCTTCGTGCCCTTCGTGCCCTTCAGGAAGACAGGAGTGACATCGGCTTCTTTCAGGCCTCAGGAACCTCTCCCAACTACCGTCACCTTTCAAAGACAATCCAGAGTTTCTTCTTCCAGAAGTCCTCCTTGTTGCCTCAGTTGCCAACTCTCAACATAGGGAGCCTATGGCACATGTGCCCGCTGGTCAGCCGCGCTGCATGTGCCATAGCCATCCCATCTATAGGTTTATACACTTTGTACACGCATCATATTACCATAATCCAGCAGTCATGTATCGACCATGCTCCAGCCGATAGCAAGATGTTATAAGGCAAGTAAAATTATGAACTGTGCTTTGTATTCTTTCACCACTGCACGTCCTCCCTGTCCTCCCTCTGTATTGCTCAGACTCTTTATCTCTATGGTCAGTATTTCAAACACTAGGCAATAAACCATCTGTTTTCTTGCGCTGACTGTGGTTTTCTCAGCTATCTACTTCTCACCCAATGTTGCAGTTTTCTTAGTTATCTACTTCTCACCTAGTGTCCATCCACAGACCAAAATTCCACCTTTTACCCCTTCCGTACACAACTTGTGAGTTCCCTTCTACCTCATTCCCTGCTGGTCCAGCAGCAGGTGTGTGGTTTGCATTTTGAATTTAAGGTCACTTCTGTCTCTGCAGCTGATAGGGCACTGTGAAAAAGCAAAACCAACACTAACAAGCTGCAAAAAGTGAAATGCCAGCTGCCTTTCTGGGAAAGGAAGTGAAAGGGGGCGTGGTGCAGCCCTGCAAGAGTCGCCCAAGAGACAGTGACTCCTCTGACAGTGGCAGTGTTCAGAAGTAGATGGGGCAAGGCCCAGAGCTTCCTGAGGTAACTGGGAAGTTTGGTTGGCTTGGAGCAGGAAGTTGTCCCAGAGAACCTCCGAGGTCCTTTCTAACCTTCTGGGGTGCCCTGAGTCTCACGGGCCCTTGATCAGCCACTGAAAGGCAATGCCTTGGAAGGCAGCAGCAGCATGTAATTCCGTAGAAGCATCAGTTGTTTCAGGAATGGTGCTAAAATGTGTGGAAATGCCCTTGAAGAAAGCAGCACTTTGGGAGGAACGAGGCTATGAGCTCTGGTATCACTGGCACGCCTGAGGCCGGGCCACCATGCACACTGAAGGCCACAGCAGGGTGACTCATGTTTGTCTGGAGTTCAGGGTTTTTCCCAACTCTTCCACATCACAATGACTCCCAGGAGCTCTGGGAAGTTGATCCAATGTCCCTTTGTAGTTTGAGAGATGTGGAATGGGCCACCCCATCATTGACTCAGGAAAAAAAGCTGTGAGCTTTTGGCTCCCTGCCCTGAGCCTCTCCTCAAAGGCAGGTCATCCAGGCCTCTGGCGTCAGGGATGACCTTGCTGAGCAAAGCAGGCCAATTTGGGTGTGTGTCTCTTTCAGGGAAGGACATAGGCATCTTTTTGATCTTCATCCTATGTCTTGATTTCCTTGTTTCCAACAGGCTCCCCACTTCCCAAGGTGAGCCCAGACCCCTGGCTGGAAGAAACATGAGGGCCTTGTCATGTCGTCAAGGGACAGGGCTGTGGAGATCCCATGGAGAAGTCACTTGAAAGACACCTGCCTGACCCTCTGGTCTGCTCTTCCTTGTTATGAATCTGCCTTTGTTCGCTGGGCTCATGGGGCAAAAAAACAGTCTGTGGCAGAGCCTGATAAGCAAAAGCAAGGTCCTCATGGCCCTCACTCCTGCCTGCAAGGGGATTTCCTCCAGCCACAATGATTCTTCTGTGTCATTGAGCTTTGCCACATCCCTGGAGAGGTGCGTCTCCTTCCCATATGGGATTGTGCAGCCTTGACGTTCTGCCTGAACTTACCAACAATCTCCTGGGTGTCTACGATGACCCGTGGGGCGAAACGTCTCTTTGGGTTAGCTTGAGTGCCTGCACTGAAAGCGCTTGAGAGCTAACCTGAAGTGTCCCTCATAGCTGAATTTGACCGTGACTGGTGGCCACGCTCACCGTGAAGCGGACAATGTGACAAAGGCAATCTGTATGACACAAACCCACTTAAAATCTCCCTCCACAGTAGCCTGAGACGTCCGAGTTAATTGGCCTTAGGAAGCTGGGACACAGATGAATTGTTTCGATGCTAGGAAGCATCATGCTCACAGGCGCTGAGTCTGATAGAGGACACAAAGTAATTAATGCAGAGGTCAGGTTTGGAGGTTTGGAGGTAGCTTGGGTGCAGCGATCATTCCCTGTTGGAATTCTCAATCTTGAGGGGTACAGGACATGTAAAAAGTCAAGTCAGGACCCTAAAACTCAGAAGGGCAAACTTTTGGCTGTTTAGGGCGGTAGAGTGCAGGAACCCTTGGGAAACTGCCCTCCAAGACAAAGGAGAGGAGGGCTGGGATATATTGTTACATATTTTTCTTAGGGAGCCAGAGCTCTCAGTCCTGACATGCACAAAGTCAGGCAGGGGAGGCAGGAAGCCAGCTTGGCTAAGTCAAGACCTCTGAGCCAAACTAAACCACAAAACCAAAATGCATAGGCAGTGGAGACATCCTGGGGAGATTATACGGATATGGCCTGGGAGTGCAAGGAGGGCATCAGGAAAGCCAAGGCACAGCTGGAGCTGACCTTGGCTGGGGACGTGACAAATAACAAGAAGGGTTTCTTTAGGTACATAGCACAACAAAGGAAGATGAAAGAAACTGCACCCCCCTGAGGAGCGAAACGGGAGACTGGGCTACAACCGACATGGAGAAGGCAAAGGTACTCAACACTGTTTTTGCCTCGTCTTCACAAGCACGTCCTCTAGCCGTGCCAACCAACTCACAGAATCCAAAGGCAGGGTCTGGGAGAATGAAGTACCACCCACCATAGGAGAAGAACAAGTTTGAGACCATCTAGAGAACCTGAATGTGCACAAGTCCATGAGGCCTAATGAAATGCATTTGAGGGTCCTGAAGTAATGGTAGAAGAAGTTGCTAAGCCACTATCCACCACATTTGAAAAGTCGAGGCAGACTGGTGACGTTCCCAGTGACTGGAAAGGGGAAGCATAATTGCCATTTTTAAAAAGTGAAAAAAGGAGGATCTGGGGAACTACAGGCCAGTCATTCTCACCTCTGTGCCCAGCAAGATGATTGAGCAGATCCTCCTGGAAACTATGCTACGGGACATGGAATACAGAGAGGTGAATGGTGACAGCCAACATGACTTCACTAAGGACAAATTGTGCCTGAAATTATAGTGGCCTCCTAAGACAGAGTTACAACATCGGTGGATAAGGGAAGAGCGACTGATGTCATCTGTTTGTGCGAAGCATTAAATACTGTCCCCGCACAATACCCTTGTCTCTAAAGTGCAGAGACATGGATTTGGCAGGTGGACCACTTGGTGGATAGGGGATTATCTGCATGGTCACACTCAAGGAGCTGTGGACAACAGCTTGATATCCGGGGTGGAGACCAGTGACCAGTGATGTCCCTCAGGGGTCTGTACTGGGACCAGTAATATTTAACATTTTTGTCAGGGACATGGACAGTGGGATTGAGTGCCCCCTCAGCAAGTTTGCAATGACACCAAGCTGAGTGCTATGGTTGATACTCCAGAGGGAAGGGATGCCATCCAGAAGGACTTTGACAGGGTAGAGAGGTGGGCCTGTGAGAACCTCATGAAGTTCAACAAGGGAAGTGCAAGGCCCTGCACCTGGGCCAGGGCAATGCCAAACATGGATACAGGCTGGACGATGAGAAGATTGAGAGCAGCAATGCAGAGAAGGACTTGGGGGCTACATCAAAAGCAGTCTGGCTAACAGGTCGATGGAGGTGATTCTCCCTCTCTAGTATGGTATGAAAAGGGAGTACAATATTTGAGATGAAAGAGGCAAGGGCTTAATCATCAGCAAGGCCTTGACAAACAGCAACTACTAGATGTTTAGATGCTTCATGAGCAAGGAATGTTTGTGATGCTGTGGGGCTCTGGGACACAGCATAAAAGCCTGCGCTGCTCCAGGCTCTGCATCCTCCTCTCTTGCCATCCCTTTCCTCAAGGAACAAGGTAAGCATGAGCCTGTTCCATCTCTCCCTGTGGTCTGAACTGCTGTCGTGGTGGCTACTCAGGTTGATACTTGGGCTGCATCAACTTGGCCCTGCAATGGAAACGTTCTACAGCTGCAACCTCTTTCCCTTTTGGTAGAGGTGGCTGGGGAAAGCTAGGAAGAGGGGGGTTCTTTCAAGCAGAAGGGGATCAGTGGGGCTCAGATGCAGGGAGATTTGCTTGGCCAAATTTCAAATTGCAGCAGATGGTCTCTACCCAAATGGCCAAGTGCATCCAGTGCCACCTTAAATGCTGCAATGTTTGTTCTGGAGTTGGGGTATGATCAGTCTTATCACTTGTGCTTTAAAACCACTGTGCATGGCCCTATCCCATAAGTGGATGAGCCTTTCTGTACCATGCTACTTGGAGAGCATAATGAGTGCCATGAGAGCTGTAGGCACACAGTGTGTTTTTAAGAGGTGATTTTTGAGACATGTCTTCAACGCAGCCTATTTGTGCTGAGACAATATTATCAGTCTGCAGCTGTGCTATTGCAGAAGGAACTACAGAAGGAGGTTCTGGTGGAATCAGCAGCCAGTTAGGCACAGCTCTGCTCCTAGTCCTTCAAATCTAGCCTTAAGGTGAGATGTCACACCTGTTGTGCGTATTAGCAAGATCAGCTGCAGGCCCTCTCTGGACATGGAGCTAGAAATGGAGATGGAGGGCAGCAAAGTGGATCTTCAGAGAGAGCTGAAGAAAAGAAAGACAGACTGATGTTGGGGTCTGTGTTTGTTCTGTGTTTCAGGTTTGCCTCCCTCACCAAGAGATGTCTTGCTTCAGACGCTGTCTCCCACGCCCTGCGGCGCCTCTGGCCCAACCCCACTTGCAAGCAGCTGCAGTGAGCCCTGTGTCGCCCGCTGCGCTGACTCAACGGTGGCCATCGAGGCCTCCCCGGTGGTGGTGACCCTGCCGGGCCCCATCCTCACCTCTTTCCCTCAGAGCACAGCCGTGGGATCCTCTCTGTCAGCTGCTGTTGGGAGCTCCCTGAGTGCCGGGGGGGTTCCCATCTCTTCTGGGGTCTTCCTTGGTCTGGGGGGGGTCAGGGCTGTGTCTGCCTCCACTCCACTGCAGTCTGAACTGCTGAAGCCTGCGGATCATCTCCTTTAGAGCAGGAAGAAAAATGAGGACCCTGCAGCAGGAGCATGGCCATGGCATGCAGATGGGCTGGGTGTCCTCATCCCACGTGGCAGGAGAGACCTGTGCCCACTGCTCCTCATTGCACGGCAGGCCTCACTATTGCTCCTCTGGATCTGCTTTGCTCTGAGCTCCTCAAGAAAGGGCTCATTCTCTTTTGCTTTGATGAACCTCCTGCTGACAGGGGGAGGGTGCTGGAGTTAGGGACTGCTCTTGGTGGGCTGGGATTGTCACCAGGTAGAGCAGAATGGCAAAAAGCATTTTGGTGTGGAGCTTGCCCTGGGGAAACGGGCCATTCTCTGTGCCTCCGTGAATCCTGCAGACGTGTTTCCTGGTCTCTGTTCTGTGCCACTGCATTTGCTCCTTCTCATTAAAGTCTTTTTGCAGCATAGCTGGAGACTTGTGGTGGTTTCTTCTCTTCCTCCGTCACTTAAGCCTCTGCTCTGCAAGGAAGAGCAACTGGCCTTTGTGCCGAGCTTACCGCCACTTGTGGATAGAGATCCCTGAACTTGTAGCAGAGCACCTAAAAGCCTCAGAGTCATTGAGCATGAGTCCTTAATCTGGTTTCCCAGCGTTCATTGTGAATGTTCATACATCCTTTTGCGTTAAACTCTCGGTCCTCTCATTTGTTGTTCACAAACCTCATTTGAAAAACTGTCTTGGCACTTCTCTGCTTCATTGGTGTTGTGGGAATAAGTTCGCGGGGATGGGTATGGATTGGAAAGCAGGAAAGTGCTGGTTTTCAGGTCTTGATATAGGCAGTGTGACTGCAACATGGGGTTAGGGTGGGCATTTCAGCAGGGAACCGAGCATGCGCAATCATGATCCGTCTTTTTGTATCTCCAACTACTTGTAGCATTGCTGATGACAGAGTGGGAGTCTGTAAACACTGTGCTAAAACAAACCCCACATACAACCCCACCCTCCAGATTGCTTTTTGACTGACAGCACAGCAAAGAACGTTGCTTTTTTTCTTTATGCAACATGGGAATCAGAGACTTGAAAAAGGTTCATGCCCTTCATGTAGAGAGTCTAGTTGAGAGAGGCTCCTTGTCTTTTCCTTGCCCAGAGGCTATAAGCTGCCAGAGAAATGAGGTTGTTTTACTTCTTAGTTACCAGGAACATCATTAAACCCAATTCCAGTAAACTTCCAGATGTCTCTGCAATACCGGAGCCTGGAAAGTGTAGGTCAGAGTCTCCAGGGTGACTTCAGCTCAGACAGACAGGCCTCCTCCTACCACACTCGAAAATTGCATACCTGCCTTCATGAAGCACAGTCTCTCCCTTGACCACCACCTAGGCATTAATGATCTTCATCGGTGCCTTGCAATGGCAGAATGCTTTTCTTGCCAGGTGCAACCAGCCACAGCAGCAGCAGGCACAGCTCTGTGCCAGGCTAAAACAGCCTCTCTCCTGGCTGCAGTGAGGAGCTCAGCCTGGAGCCCTGCCAGCAGGCTGAAAGCATTGGTCTCAGTTGGTCTCAAGGCTGAAGAGAGGCAAGAGGACCGTCTTGAAATCCCAGGGGAAAGCTGGGTATTTTTTGAGCAGGAGCGGCTGCCTGCAAAAGATGTAAGAAAACCTGGAGCCAGGCTACAGAGATATTTGTCAGCACTAGCCAGGAATCAAAGCCAGGTTAACTGCTCAGAAGGCAGCTATGCTCACCACTATACCAGCAACGCACCTGTGGGCAGTGCTGCCTCCTGCTCCTCCAGATCAGAGCCTGGCCTGTCTCCTGCTCCTCCACTTCACAGACTGGCCAGCCTCCTCCTTCCATCCCCCTGTACACACACTTCCTCAAGCCACTCCTCATGCTTATCCCCTCAACTGCGACCAGCTCCCACTCTTGCCTTGCATGCACACAAGCACTGCCATACGTGCAACCTCCACACTGACTCAGTAACAAAATTTTCCTGCACTAGAGCCAAAAGGCAATCAGAGCTAATTTCACCTAGTGAGGGAAATGATCCATTTTGCAGATCCTTTAACATTTTGGTCCATGCTCAATAATTGGAGAATGCTTGACAATGCTGGAAAAAAGTTCAGGACATACCTGAACTTTTTTTTTTTGTGGCCGAGTGGTGAAGGTGATGGACTAGAAATCCATTGGGGTTTCCCCGTGCAGGTTTGAATTCTGCCAACTACGGGGTGCAGTCTCCTGTTGGGCTCCCTGCAATTGACCACGCTGCAGCTGTGGGACTCCAGATATCTGCACAGGGCACCCCTTTGCCTATCATCCTTGTTCCTGCCTCCCCCAGAAATGCCTGCATGGATGGGAAATTCTTCTCCCCATTTACAAGGTAGGCAAGTTTGGTGAAGGCAAAGGGCCAGTAAGAAGTCCACTTTTGTTGGTTATTGAGCAAAACTTACGAGCCTGACCTCACCACATATCCCAAGCAGCACAGCCCCATCAGCTCTCTTCCCTACACCTGACCTCGAATGGCTGCCAGGTGCCCACCAAGCCACTCTATCACACCCCCTCCTCAACTGGACAGGGGGAGAGAAAATATAACAAAAGTTTTGAGTTGAGATCAGGACAGGGAAATCGTTCACCAGTTACCGTCATGGGCAAACCAGACTCAACTTGGGGAAATTAATTTAATTTATTACCAATCAAATCAGAGCAGGATAATGAGAAATAAAAAGAAATCTTAAAACACCTTTCCCCCACTCCTCTGTTCTTATTGGGCTCAACTTCATTCCCAATTTCTCTACTTCTTTCCCCTGAGCAGCACAGTGGTATAGGGAATGGGGGTTGGGGTCCGTTCATAACGCGTTGTCTCTGCTGCTCCTTCCTCCTTGCGTTCTTCCCCTGCTCCGGGGGGGGTCCCACCCATGGGACACAGTCCTCCATGAACTTCGCCAATATGGGTCCTTCCCATGGGCTGCAGTTCTTCATGAACTGTTCCAGCATGGGTTCCTTCCACAGAGTGCAGTCCTTCAGGAATGGACTGCTCCAGCATGGGTCCCCCACGGGGTTACAAGTCCTGCCAGAAAACCTCCTCCAGCATGGGCTCCTTTCCATGGGTCACAGGTCCTGTCGAGAGCCTCCTCCTGCCTGGACTCTCCACGGGGTCACAGCCTCCTTTGGGCATATCCACCTGCTCTGGTGTCAAGTCTTCCACAGGCTGCAAGTAAACATCTGCTCCACTACGGACCTCCATGGGTTGCAGGGGGACAGCCTGCCTCACCATGGTTTTAACCACGGGTTGCAGGGGAATCTCTGCTCTGGCACCTGGAGCCCCCCCTCCTTCTTCACTGACCTTGGTGTCTGCAGAGTTGTTTGTCTCACATATTCTCACTCCTCTCTTCTGGCTGTGATTGTGCAGCAGTTTTTCCCCCTTCTTAAATATGATATCACAGAGGCACTAGCACCAGCACTGATTGGCTCAGCTTTGGCCAGCGGTGGGTCTGTCTTGGAGCTGGCTGGCTTTGGCTATGTTGGACAAGGGGGAAGCGTCTGGCATCTTCTGACACAAGCCACCCCTGTAGACCCCCTGCTACCAAAACTTTGCCACGCAAACCCAATACAGCTACTAATCTCCAAAGAGAGCCTGCACAACAGGGCCCTCATTGCTAACGAAGGAGGTATAACACTTCATGGATCTGAGATCTTGCCTGGGATCCTGCGGTTATTCTGCCTGACCTGTCCCCACTCTTGCACACATGGACAGCTTTTCCCAGAGGGCTTTCCCAAATTTAGCATTAGGATGAGATGATGAGGGGTGGGTCTGTCCTGTCTCCTCCTGTTCTGGGAAGTGCAAAATATGACATGTTGGTGAATGTGCCATCAGGAATCCATCCCCTGCTATCACAGACCCTGATAGGGTGGCTCTCTCGCAGCCCCTGAGAGGAAGAGGGGCTGCTGGTAGCCTGCCTGGGTGGTGCAGCATCTTAAATGAAAAGGGAAAGCTTGAGGGAGAAAGAGAAGGAAGGAGAGAAGGAGAGAAAAGCCCATTGCTGGTGCATGGTCTGATTCCCAGAGCCATGCCACTGAGGGTGGAGGAAGCAGTGCAAAGTAAAAAGATGCTCAGAGAGATTCTCAGCATGGATGAAGAAGGAAAGGGGCAATGGGGAGAGCACCTGGAGCTGAGCCAGGTCAAATTCTCTGTCCTGAGCAGTAGCCTCTGTAGCAGGCAGGCTGCAGCCACACTCCCCACGCTCATATCTGGACCCACATCCCAGCCCTCTCCATCCCGCTTTTGCTTTTGTCTCCTCTGCCTGGTTGCTGCATGCTCTGGGCTCTGGATGGGACAGGGAACCAGCAGACAGAGCACAAACATGCAGGCCTCAGCACTGCCACCTCCTCCCTTGCCCACACCAACAGGCTCTACCAGCTCAGCCAGCTCACAGCTGTCCTTCAACATCACACAGGAGCTAAGGCTGGTGAGCACCCAGCTGGGCTGGGCCGGCCCTGCCCTGGGGGGATTGGGAGCCACCTCCACCCCCAGCAGTGTTGGGCAGGGCAGGATCCATACCAGGCAGGGAGAGGAGGGGTTGGGGTTTCTCTGACTCCCTGGCACACTGTGTGGTGGCAGGGGCAGCCCTTGGCTGTCAGGGAGCAGCAAGGGCAGCGCTGCACCAGGAAGGAGGACAAGTCTGGAGCCATGGGGGAGCACAGCACAGCAAAGGCAGGGCAAGACTTTTGCAGCTGGTGTGAAAGGCAAGGTACTAACAGCTATACAACTTGCTTAGAAAAATGAACACTGCCTAGGACTAACAGCTTTTATCTCACGGTCCACGTGACCTGAAGACCAAACCTAAACCAGCTCTCACTGGCTGAGAACAACCCATACACACTATAAACCAACAGGAGATTTGCCTTTCAAAAATACCCCAGGCATATAACCACGGCCAGAACAGCAGCTGAACAGAAACCGCTATAAAACCACTCCACCTGCACGGCACATTGGTTTAGAACAATGAAGATTAAAACCCCACTGACCTTATGTCCACAACAACTGCATGGGAAAGCACATACTGATCCTGAATGGGACAAGAACATACTGCTTACGCAACCAATAGTAACTGATTAGCCCACCCCTTAACGTAAGTAATTTGATTGGTCAACAAAACTGTAATGTAACATATAGAAACCTTGCTTTCCTCTATATCAGGGTCCTCCATGCATTAGACTGGGGCACTGCTATGTGCATAGCTAAAATAGGAGAATTATTTCCCTTGGTAATTCTATGCTAAAGTGTCCTTGTCTCCCTCCTCAGTCAGCAAAGAACTGACTTTTACGCTGGGCACAGTCCTGCAGCCCCCTGGGAGCTGGATTTCTGGGCAGGGTTGCAGCCCGCATGAGCTCTCTGGAGAGCAGCTCCTCTCCACTGGAGAACCCATGCTGGAGTAGTCTGCAGTGAAGCAATGTAGTTGAGCCTGGAAAAAGTGGGAGGAATGGCAGTGTTTTGTTTATTTCATTCCTCACTGCCCAAAACCAGACATGGCCCGATCCTTCTCTTCCCCTCTGGCTGCTCTGGACTAGAATTCAGTGCTGGACACACACCCCCTCTCACTCACACAAGCATGTCCACTGAACAGTAGGTCCACCGAACACTGGGCCTAACAGTAGATCTGTGCAGAGCGTATGCCTGGAGCCCGAGCACAGTTTGCCCGGTGTCGTGCTCCAACCCTGGGCAGTCCCTGATGCTGATCCAGTCTACTCACTGGCTAATGCTGCTTGAGATTTCCTAGCCTGTTTGCTGCTGTTCACCCTTGCACTTGATGGCTAGTACAGATTTAGATACAGTTGCCAACATCTCACACACACACATCCACAAAAAAAGGAGAGCACAGCCTGACAGAAACGAGCTAGGAATAGAGTGTAATGAAAAATAGCAAATAACATCTTTTTCTTTATTTCTCTGGAAAGGGTTTCCAGGATGAGTTACTTCTGCAAGTGAATCCCAGCTACCGAGTACCTGATGGGCCAGAAGCCAGAAGATCCCTTGGGTATTGACTGTGAGGCCAACTCTGCCTGTGCAGGCGATGGGCCGTCCACAGGAATATCGCTTGCGCTAGGTGCTCATCTTCATTCCATAGTGGATACCACTGCATGCTCTATCATTTTGTATCCAAACACTTCTTGGTCCAAAGGAAGTGGACAGCCCATCAGAGGGAGATCTGAGAATATGCAGGCATGACAGTGTCAAAAATGGCCGTCAGGCAGTCACAAAGCAATGTGAGAACCCATGGGGAATGCCGCTGTCAAAAGTCGCCTCTTCCCTGTAGTCAGTGAGTGGGGGCTTCCTTGCCTGATGTGTTTCTGGATACATGGGTAGGGTTGGCTGGTCCTGACAGCCAATCCCAGGTCTGCCTGAGAGCAGGTGGGTATGATGGGGTCAAGAAATGGCTGTCAGCCAATCACAGAGCAGTATGAAACCAACTTGGGTACAGTGTTTAATCAAATGGCAGCTCCCTGCCATAAAATGGCAGCTGAAAGAAGATGGCGCCCTCATCTATGTAGGGGAAGGTACTTCCTGGTCAGATGCACTTGCAGGTAAACGGGAAGGGGCGGCTGTTCCCGCCAGCCAATCACAACAGACCACGTGACAGGGAGAGGGGCGTGACTTTAAGGGAAATGGCACACCTCGCTGCCTGCTCGGGGGGGGGGTGGTGTGTGTGGGGGGGGGTGGGTGGGTGGGTGGGGGGGGGGTGGGGGTGTGTGTGTGTGTGGGTGTGTGTGTGTGGTGTGTGTGTGCGCGTGCGTACGCGTGTGTGTGTGTGTGTGTGTGTGTGGTGTGTGTTTGGGGTAAAAGCTCTCCCTCTCCTATTGACAGCAATCACTCCAGGCGATCAGTGATGTGGAGGTGACAGATTGCTGCTGGGGGATTTGCTGTGGGGAACAGGGATATGACCTTGGAAGGCGGCAGCAGCACAAGATTGTGCTTTTACACAGTATGAATGCGGTTTTACACAGCGTTCCTGTACCCTGTTCAGGTACAACACGACTTGAGTAATCACTAAGACCCACATTACTCACAAGTTGCAACAAAGCTTGTGCCAGCTGTCTTTTGGGGAAAAGATGTGAAAGAGGGCGTGGTGCAGCCCTGCAAGAGCTGCCCAAGAGACAGTGACCTCTCCAACAGTGTTAGTATTCAGAATTCGATGGGACAAGGCCCAGAGCCTACTGAGGTAATTTGGAAGTTTGGTCTGCTTGGAGCAGGAGGTCAGCCCAGAGGAACTCCAGAGATCGCTTCCAACCTTCATTGTTCTGGGGTGCACTGAGTCTCATGGGCCCTTGACCAGCCACCAAAAGGCAATGCCTTGGAAGGCAGCAGCAGAGCAAGATTCCACAGAAGCACCAGATGATTCAGGAATGGTGCTAAAATATGTGGGAACAGAAGCAGAATTTTCGGAGGAATGAGTCTATGAGCTCTGGTATGCCTGGTATGCCTGAGGCCGGGCCACCGTGTCAACTGAAGTTCATAGCCTCGAGTTCAGGGGTTTTCCCAACTCTTCCATACCACGAGGACTCCCAGGTGCTCTAGGAGACTGTATAAGCCAATATTGACACACACAGAGAATGCCCATACCTACAAAAAAGGAGAGCATAGTCAGACAGAAGTATAAATTGGGAGAAGAGTGGCTGGAGAAAAGCTCTGCAGAATGGGATCTGGGGGTGCTGGTCGACAGCAGGCTCAACAGGAGTCAGCAGTGTGCCCTGGCAACCAAGAGGGCAAACCACATTTTGGCATGTGTTAAACACAGCATAACAAGATGGTGAAGGTGGTGATTACTCTGCTGTATTTAGCTTTGGTGCGGCCTCACCTGGAGTATCGTTTGCAGTTCTGGCCCCCCCCCATTTAGAAAGGATATTAAGGTAACTGAATGCATCCAGAGGAGGGTAACAAAGCTGGTGAAAGGGCTGGAAGGCATGTGCTGTGAGGAGGGGCTAAGGACACTGGGTTTGTCTAGCTTGGAGAAAAGGAGACTGAAGGGTGAACTCACTGCTCTACACTTTCCTGAGGAGGGGAAGTACACAGGGAGGTTCTAATCTCTTCTCCCTAGTATTCAGTGACAGGACATGTGGGAATGGTTCAAAGCTGTGTCAGGGAAGGCTCAGTGTAGATGTTAAGAAACAGTTCTTTACCAAGAGGGAGGTCAAACACTGGAACAGGATTCCTAGAGTTGTGGTTGATGCCCCTTACCTATCAGTGTTTAAGAGACATGTGGACAATGCCCAAATTAACTTTCGATCAGCCCTGAAGTGGTCAGGCAGTTGGACTAGATGGTCATTATAGGTCCCTTCCTAGAACCAGAACTATTCTATTCTATTCTAGCCAGAAATGAGGTAGGAATAGAGTGTAATGAGAAAAACCCCAGTGACCTTCTTGTGCTTCACAGGTCTGAAAAGCGTTTCCAGGATGAGTTGCTCCTTCCTTTTCCAGGGATCGAGGTGAGGTTGACCAGCCTCTGATTCCCCAAGTCCTCCTTCGTGCCCTTCTGGAAGATAGCAGTGACATGGACTTTCTTCCAGGCCTCAGGAACTTCTCCCAGCTGCCCTGAACTTTCAAAGACGATCAAGAGTGGCCTCTTGCAGAAGTCCTCCTTGCCTGAGTGCTTCACGTGCTGGCAGCACAAAGATGGCATGGGTATCTGCAGGTGAGCTCCCTGCTACGTGAGTACCTGATGGGTCAGAAGTCAGATCATGGCTTGGATGTTGACGGGAACATCACCTCTGGCTCTGTAGGCAATAGGCCATCCACAGGAATATAGCTTGCGCTAGATGCTAGTGTTCATTCCAGAATTGCACAACGTTCTTTTCCAGTTAGGGCTCATCCTGTACCCTTATGAGCCTCTCTAAAGCCAAGTGCTATCCTGTTTTGAAGGGTGACTGTATGGAGAGTGGTCATTTCAATCCTTACTTGGCCCACAGAATCTGCAGCGTCATTACTAATTTGCTTTGAAAGAACAGTTACTACACAGCTTTCTTCAATGCTCTTGCCATCCCATACATGGGGAAAATAAGAGCTCCAAATCTTTCACGCTCTGAGATAGTTCACCTTTTACAATGATATTCAGAGGGGATGAGACGACACATGTCAAAAGGCTGGGCTTACATACCCCGTAAACCATGACCCAAACCAATCCTGTGGGAGCCCAAAGGGATATTGGGAATCAGTGAGAAGAGTGGCTGATTGCCCTTGTGCAAGTATACAGGCACGGGTGAGGGCACTAAGTCCAGCAATTTGTGACAAGGGGGTGCTTGATAATGAATGAGCTTCTAAAGCGCTGGCAGAAGTGCAGAGAGCATACCCAGCAGCTGCTTTCCCACGTGGCGTTACAGAGACGGGACCCATCTGCAAAAAGGATTCTGTCTGGGTTCTGCCGGGGAATATCTCGGAGGTTGGGGCAGGGTGTCAGGGGTTGTTCTGTGACAAAAAGACAGTCCTGTGGGTCTCCCTCAGAAGGGGCAGGAAGTCATGATGCAGGGTTAAGGACAGAGCAGCCAGGAAGAGAAAAGTTGCCTGCTGATTGGAGTAGTTATTGTAGTTAAGTCAACCACGAGCTGGAAACAGGCTGGTTTTTCCCTTTCAACAGAAGGGCTGTAAAAGGGTGGGCGACAGCAACAGTTACGGCATGACCCAAGGCCAGAGTATCAGCTTTTCAACCAAAACAGCAGCAGCAGCAGCAGCAGCTACTGCCTGTTGGCAAGGTGGTAGTTACAGGATCTAATGCAGAGTTATCACAGGCTATAGGCCGATGTTTATTAAGACAAAGAAACACATGAAAACTGAGAAGTGCGCAGACTTGAAGGAAAACCACCAGCATCAACCAAGCACAGAGCTGTTTTTCCTGCAGCTGAACAATTGAGGAAGGGGCTTGTTTGGTCAAGAGGAATGAGAGAAGCGACAATGTCACTTGATTGTGTGATGTTTTAGAGACTGTGACTCTTCAGAGATTTTACCCTACTCCAGTGACTCTTCATGAGTTGTGACTCTTCAGAGATTTAACCATACTCCAGTGACTGTTTCTCATGCTCTCTCTGAATGCAACCCGCCATTTGATATCTTAGCCTTGGACATGACAGCGTGGCCTGTCCTGTGGGTTCAGAAGTACCGGATGCCAGACCAGTGCTTCAGGCAGTCCAAAGACACCAGGAGGTTGTGTCCTCAGCGTCCTGGGCTAAGTGTGAGATGCGGTAGAGTGTCCCCGCATGTGTTTCCTCTTGTCTGACTGCTGGGAAGAAGGGCCCTGCTCTCAACACACGGACTCAAACCTTGGCTGAAGGAGGATAGCACTATTGCAACTTTTGCCTGCTGTGTGCAAGGATCCTCCTTGAGCAGGTAGTGTGGTGGTCCCAGGGTATGAGGGAAAGGTCCGTCAAGCTCACAGTGAAATGTACCTGAGTCTGGAGCAGCCTTGAGAGAGCAAAAGGGAGAGGCAATGCTGGGGCAGAAGGGGCCAGCGTGTGCTGGAAGAAAGGACCAGGGTTTGATGTCAGCCAGGACTATCCTAGCAGGGGAAGGCAGTTTAGCTTGTGGAGCCATAGAAAGCTGCTTTGGGTCCTCCTGCCAGCTCTTCCCTCTGTTGAACCTCAGGCCCTGCCCTCTCTCTTGGTCGCCTCATCCAGTAAGGTCAGGAACTCAGCTAGGACTACAACCAAGAGTAAGGATATCTGGTTAACAACTGCTTAGTATGAGCTACAAGGTGAGAAACAGGAGAGGCAATAACTTACCCAGGCAGATTGACAGGCTGTCCAACACAGGGGTAAAAGGAAGCAGCAGCAGAGACCGCACATGCAAGCATTGAACCACTGACTGCTGGTCCATGAATGTACTCTGTGAGGTGCAGTGTTGAAGAGGTTCTGCTGGAAACTCCATAATGAGATCTTATCAGGATAAAGCAAGATTCTCACAGCCTGGGTCTTGTAAGTGAGGGCATGGCAGGCTTGAGCAAAGAGCTCTACTGCTCCCTTGAAAGGCCCTGTGAGTGGAGACTTCCCTGAGGCCCTGGAAGAAGGCTACACTTGGTGATGGCCAGGGAGATGCAGAGACTGACAGTCTCAGTCGGGAGCATGTGGCTCAGCGAGGGTGGCCACAGGGAAAAGAGAGCAGGTGTGCAGGAGGTCCCATGGTGTAATGGTGAGCACTCTGGACTCTGAATCCAGCGATCTGAGTTCAAATCTCAGTGGGACCTCAAGCTTTTGGCTCCCTCAGGGCTTTCCTCAGCATGCTTACATATTAACAGCCTTGTTGTTGGGACAACTGTTTAATGCACTCTGCTCTTCCTTCCTTTCCTGTGCTCCCAGCCCTGGGACAGACATCAGTTCTCCTTCTCTTGCCCTGTGCCCACCAAACCTCTGCAGCTTTCCTGAGCACTTGCCCCTGCTCCCTCTCTTTTCCATAGTGCTTGATGGCTGCTCACAGCTGAGGGGATCCAGCAGATGATCAGCAAATCACACAACAGCTGAGGTGGAGATCATGCAGTCCAAGCCTGGCTCAAAAGAGGGTCAAGGAGGTTCTTCATGGCTTTGTCTGGTTGGATGTTGGACATCTCCAATGGTGGAGGCTCTACAACCTCCCTGGGTAACTCTTTCATGTTTTGACCACCCTCACAAGGTTGTTGTGTGTGGGATTACTTGTATTTCCAACCCCATCCATTGCTGCTTGCTCTCTCCATTTCTCTGAGGCTTTTCTGTCTTTCTCTTGCCTACTTGCTTATTGTCTGGCATCAGTTTGGGGAGCTCCACCCACAACGGGCAGTGCACCATGCTTGGAGTTATACTTGCTGCCATGGGAGAGAGCATCAGGTGGCTAACTCAGGGAGGAAGAGAAAAAACCACCACAAGTCTCCAGCTATGCTGCACAAAGTCTTTAATGAGAAGGACCAAATGCAGTGGCACAGAACAGAGACCAGGAAACATGTCTGCAGGATTCAGGGAGGCACAGAGAATGGCCCATTTCCCAAGGACAAGATCCACACAAAGGGCTTGCGCTTTCCCATTCTGCTCTACCTGGTGGCAATCCCAGCCCACCAAGAGCAGTCCCTAACTCCAGCACCATCCCCCTGTCAGCAGGAGGTTCATTAAAACAGAAGAGAACGAGCCCTTTCGTGAGGAGCTCAGAGCAAAGCAGAGGCAGAGGAGGGATGGTGAGGTCTGCTGTAGAGCGAGGAGCAGGGGCCACAGGTCTCTCCTGCCAGGTGGGAAGAGGACACCCAGCCCATCTGCATGCAATGGCCATGCTCCTGCTGCAGGGTCCTCATTTTTCTTCCTGCTTAAAAGGGGATGATCCGCAGGCTTCAGCAGTTCAGATTGCAGTGGAGTGGAGGCAGACACAGCCCTGACCCCCCCAGACCAAGGGAGCCCCCAGAAGAGATGGGAACCCCACCGGCACTCAGGGAGCTCCCAACAGCAGCTGACAGAGAGGATCCCACGGCTGTGCTCTGAGGGAAAGAGGTGAGGATGGGGCCCGGCAGGGTCACCACCACCGGGGAGGCCTGGATGGCCACCGTCGAGTCAGCGCAGCGGGCAACACAGGGCTCACTGCAGCTGCTTGCAAGTGGGGTTGGGCCAGAGGCGCCGCAGGGGCGTGGGAGACAGGGTCTGAAGCAAGACATCTCTTGGTGAGGGAGGCCAACCTGAAACACAGAGCAGAGAGAACACAGACCCCAAAATCAGTCTGTCTTTCTTTTCCTCAGCTCTCTCTGAAGATCCACTTTGCTGCCCTCCATCTCCATGTCTAGCTCCATGTCCAGAGAGGGCCTGCAGCTGATCTTGCTAACACGCACAACAGGCGTGACATCTCACCTTAAGGCTAGATTTGAAGGACTAGGAGCAGAGCTGTGCCTAACTGGCTGCTGATTCCACCAGGACCTCCTTCTGCAGTTCCTTGTGCAATAGCACGGCTGAAGACTGATGAAAGGATCCCATCAGAAATAGGCCGGGTTGAACAGCTCGCTCAGAAATCATCTCATAAAAAACCGCTGTGCCTACAGCTCCCATGGTATTCATTGTGCCCTCCACATTGCATAGCACAGGAAGGCTGACTCCCTTTTCGGATAGGACCCAGCGCAGTGGGTTTAAAGCACTTGTGGTAAGACTGATCATATCCCATCTCCAGAAAAAGCATTGCTGCTTCAAAGGTGGCACTGGATACACTTGGCCATTTGGTTAGAGACCATCTGCTGCAGGTGGAAATTCTACCAAGCAGATCTCCCTGCAGCTGAGCCCCACTGATCCCCTTCTTGCTTGACAGAACCCCACTCTTTCCAGCTGTTCCCAGCCACCTCCTCTAAAATGGAAAGAGGTGACAGCCCTGGAACATTGCCATTGCAGGGCCAAGCTGACGCAGCCCAAATATCAACCTGAGTTGCCACCATGACAGCAGTTCAGCCCACAGAGAGAGATGGAGCGGGCTCAGGCTTACCTCGTTCCTTGAGGAAAGGGAGGCAAGAGAGGAGGATGCAGAGCCTGGAGCAGCGCAGGCTTTTATGCTGTGCCCCAGAGCCCCGCAGCATCACAAACATTCCTTTCTCATGAAGCATTTAAACACCTGGCAGTTGCCGCTTGCTGAGGCCTCGCTGGTGATTAAGCCCTTGCCTCTTTCATCTGAAATGTTTTGCTCCCACTTATTACCACCTAGAATCACAGAATGGATCATAGAAGGGTTTTGGGTTAGGAGGGACCTTAAAGATCATCTAGTTCCTACCCGTCTGCATGGACAGGGATACCTTCCACTAGATCCAGTTGCTCAAAGCCCCATCCAACTTGGCCTTGAACACTTCTAGGGATGGGGCATCCAGAACTTCTCTGGACATCCTGTTCTAGTGTCTCACCACCCTCTTTCAGTCTAAAACCATTACCCCTCGTCCTATCACTACACTCGCTGATAAAAAGTCCCTTCCCATCTTTCCTGTAGGACCCCTTTAAGTACTGGAAGGCTGCTATAAGGTCTCCCGGGAGCCTCTCTTCTCTAGGCTAAACACCACCAACTCTCTCAGCCTATCCTCACAGAGGACGTGCCCAAGCCCCGTGATCATCTTCATGGTCCTCCTCTGGACTCGCTCCAACAGGTCCATGTCCATGTAATGTTGGGGGCCCTAGAGCTGAACACAGTACTCCAGGTGGGGTCTCACGAGGGTGGAGTAAAGGGGGAGAATCACCTCCCTCGACCTGCTAGCCACACTGCTTTTGATGTAGCCCAGGATATGATCGGCTTTCTGAGCTGCAAGAAGGCATTGTCGGCTCATATTCAGTTTTTCATCTACCAATACCCCCAAGTCCTTCTCCAGAGGCCTGCTCTCAATCCATTCATGTCCCAGCCTGTATCCATGTTTGGGATTTCCCTGGCCCAGGTGCAAGACCTTGCACTTGCCCCTGTTGAACTTAGTGAGGTTTGCACAGGCCTACCTCTGTAGCCTTTTCACGGTCCCTCAGAATGGCATCCCTTCCCTCTAGAGTATCCACCACACCACTCAGCTTGATGTCATCCACACACTTGCTGAGGTGGCACTCAATCCCACTGTCCATGTCCCTGACAAAAATGTTAAATATTACTGGTCCCAGTACAGACCCCTGAGGGACATCACTGGTCACTGGTCTCCACCCGGACATCAAGCCATTGTCCACAGCTCCTTGAGTGTGACCATGCAGCCAATACCTTATCCACCGCGTGGTCCACCTGCCAAATCCATATATCTCCCTTTTAGAGTCAAGGATATTGTGCGGGGACAGTATTTAATGCTTCACACAAGTAGATGACATCAGTCGCTCTTCCCTTATCCACTGATGTTGTAACTCTGTCTTAGGAGGCCACTAAGATTTCAGGCACAATTTGTCCTTAGTGAAGTCATGTTGGCTGTCACCATTCACCTCTCTGTATTCCATGTCCCGTAGCATAGTTTCCAGGAGGATCTGCTCAATCATCTTGCTGGGCACAGAGGTGAAAATGACCGGCCTGTAGTTCCCCAGATCCTCCTTTTTTCACTTTTTAAAAATGGCAATTATGCTTCCCCTTTCCAGTCACTGGGAATGTCATCAGTCTGCCATGACTTTTCAAAAGTGACGGGTTTTGGCTTAGCAACTTCTCTGCCATTACTTCAGGACCCTCGGATGCATCTCCTCAGGTCCCATGGACTTGTGCACATTCAGGTTCTCTAGATGGTCTCAAACTTGTTCTTCTCCTATGGTGGGTGGTACTTCATTCTCCCAGTCCCTGCCTTTGGATTCTGTGAGTTGGGCAGCGTGGCTAGAGTATGTGCCGGTGAAGACCAAGGCAAAAATCGTGTTGAGTACCTTTGCCTTCTCCATGTCAGTTGTAGCCAGGTCTCCCATTTCGCTCCTCAGGGGGGTGCAGTTTCTTTCATTTTCCTTTGTTGTCCTATGCACCTGAAGAAACCCTTCTTGTTATTTGTCACGTCCCCAGCCAAGGTCAGCTCCAGCTGTGGCTTGGCTTTCCTGATGCACTCCCGGGCCGTATCCCTCTAATCTCCCCAGGATGTGTATCCCTGCCTCCACTGCCTATGCATTTTGGTTTAGTTTGGCTCAGAGGTCTTGACTTCGCCAAGCTGGCAACCAGCCTCCCCTTCCTGAATTCTTGCATGTTGGGATTGAGAGCTTCTTACACCCCAAGAAAAAAGTCTTTAAATATCTCCCAGCCCTCATTTGCTCCTTTATCTCTGCAGGCAGTTTCCCAAGGGTTCCCACACAAAAGTTTGCCTTTCTGAGGTTTAGGGTCTTGACTCTACTTTTTATCCGTCCTGTACCCCTCAAGATTGAGATTTCCACCAGGGCATGATCACTGCTGCCCAGGCTATCTCCAAATGACCTCTCCCATAAGTTCTTCCACACTAGTAAAGGACAGGTCCAGCAGTACTTCTCCTCTGGTCAGCCTCTCCCTCACCTGTACTCGGAAGTTGTCCTCAGGGCACTCCAGTAGTTTCCTGGACTGCTTGCAGCTCGCTTTTCCAGCAGATGTCTGAGTGGTTGAGGTCCCCTATCAGGATCAGGGCCTGCAAGCGTGATGCTTCCTAACATCAAAATCATTCATCCATATCCCAGCTTCATAAGGCCAATTAACTGAGAGGTCTCAGGCTATTGTGCAGGGAGATTTAAGTGGGTTTGCATCACACGGATTGCCTTTGTCACATTGCCCTCTTCATGGTGGGCATGGCCACCAGTCATGGTGAAATTGAGCCATGAAGGACAGCTCAAGTCAGCTCCCAAGTGCTTTCAGTGTAGGCACTCAAGCTAACCCAAAGAGACATTTCTCCCCATGGGTCATCGTAGACACACAGGAAACTGGGGGTAAGTCCAGGCAGAAGGTCCAGACTGCAGAATCCCATACGGGAGAAGAGACGCACATCTCTAGGGTTGTGGCAAAGCTCAACGGCAAGGAAAGATTGTTGGGGCTGGAGGGTAGCCCACTTGCGAGCAGGAGTGATGGCCACGAGGACTTGTTTGCACTCAACAGGCCCTACCGCAGCCTGGTTTTGTGATCAAAGAGATGCCCGCGTGCTTCCCTGAAAGAGACCTACTGCCAAACTGACATGTTTTGCTCATCAAGGTCATCCCAGAAACCAGAGGCCTGGATGGCCAGCCCTTGAGGAGAGGCACAGGGCAGGGAGCCAAAAGCTCACGGCTCTTTTTCCTGGGTCAGAGTTGGGGTGGCCCATTCCATGCATTTCAAACTATAAATGGACATTGGATCAGCCTCCAAGAACACCTGGGAGTCATTGTGATGTGGAAGAGTTGGATAAAACCCTGAACTCTAGACAAACATGAGTCACCCTGCTGTGGACTTCAGTGGAGACGGTGCCCCAGCCTCAGGCATGCCAGGGATACCAGAGCTCATAGCCGCAAAGTGCCGCTTTCCTCAAGGGCATTTCCACACATTTTAGCACTGTTCCTGAAACAACTCCTGCTTCTGTGCAATCTTATGTTGCTGCTGCCTTCCAGGTCACTGCCTTTTGGTGGCTGCTCAATGGCTTGTGTGACTCAGTGCACCCCAGAAAAACAAAGTTTTGAAGGGACCTCTGGAGGTGCTCTGGGCCGATCCACTGCTTCGAGCAGACCAAAGTTCCCCAGTACCTCAGCAGACTCAGCAGGTACCTCCCCGGTCCTTGTCCTGTTGACATCTAAATACTGCCACTATCAGAGAAGTAAAGAAATTCTGTCAGCGTCTCTCAGGCAGCTCTTCCAGGGCTGCACCACATCCATTGTCACTTCTTTTCCTAAAAAGACAGCTGGCATTAGCCTTGTTGCAAATTGTGAGTGTTGCCTCTTGCCCTTTTGCAATGCACCTCTGAGGAGAGTCTGGCTCTGTCCTTTCCATAACCTCCTGTAGCTGGTGGAAGGCAGCAGTTCCATCCCCTTCTCTTCCCCTTTCTCATCTCTACCAGGCTCCACAAAACTAGTGCCCTCGGCCTCAACCCGTACGTCATGTGCTCCAGCCCTTTCATTCTGCCTGGTCCTCTGCCAGTACCTCTCTCCATGAGAGATCATCACAGCCTAGAACTAGGTGGGTTTTAAATGCAGACGTTGGACTACTCATGTGAAAGCTGACTTTGAGCTATATTTTGTATGACTGCATCATTCTGTGTGTCTGTTGCTGTTTTAAATAAAACCCTTTGATTCACATAAACCCTGTGCAAATCATAATCAGAGCCTGAGACCTAATGTTCTCTTTGTGGCTGTTGTGCAAACGTTTCCGGCTCATTCGACAATCTCAAGCCCTGTCTGGGGGAAAGGACTGTGTGCAGCAAAGGGCCTTGTCAGCAATGCCTTTATTGTTGGCTTCCTTGATAACTGGATTGAATGAAAGTTCATCAGGCTCTGCCACAGCATGTGTTTTTTGCCCACGAGCCGAGGGAATGGAGGAATCCATAAAAACAAAGAATAGACCAGAGGGTCAGGCAGGTCTCTTTCAAGTGACTTCTCCATGGGATTTCCATTGCCATGTCTCTCGAAGACTTGACCAGGGCCTCTCACTTCTTCAACCAGGGGTCTAGGCTCAGCTTGGGAGGTGAAGAGCCTGTTGGAAACAAGCAAATCAACACATAGGATGGCGATCAAAGAGATGCCTGTGTCCTTCCCTGAAAGAGACCTACGCTCAAATGGACCTGTTTTGCTCAGCATGGTCATCCCAGAGGCCAGAGTCCTGGATGGCCTGACTTTGAGGAGAGGCTCAGGGCAGGGAGCCAAAAGCTCACGGCTCTTTTTCCTGGGTCAGAGTTGGGGTGGCCCATTCCACGTCTCTCAAACTACAAAGGGACATTGGATCAGTCTCCAAGAACACCTGGGAGTCATTGTGATGTGGAAGAGTTGGGAAAAACCCTGAACTCCAGGCAAACATGAGTCACCCTGCTGTGGCCTTCAGTGTACATAGCATCCTGGCCTCAGGCATGCCAGGCATAACAGAGCACATAGCCTTGTTCCTCCCAAAGTGCTGCTTTCCTCAACGGTATTTCCACACATTTTAGCAGCATTCCTGGTGCTTCTATGCAATCCTGTGCTGCTGCTGCCTTCCAAGGCACTGGCTTTTGGTCCCTGCTTTGTGCTCGAATGACTCAATGCACCCCAGAATAATGATGGTTAGAAAGGGTCTCTGGAGGTCTTCTGGGCCTATCTCTTGCTCTGAGTAACGTGGTTGTTAGTGAGTAGTCAAGTACTGTGGTGAATGGGGTGAAATCCAGCTGGCGGCCGGTCACAAGTGGATTCCCCCAGGGCTCAGTTTTGGGACCGGTCTTATTTAATGTCTTTATTGATGATCTGGATGAGGGGATAGAGTGCTCCCTCAGCAAGTTTGCAGACGACACCAAGTTGGGAGGGAGTGTTGATCTCCTCGAGGGTCGGAAGGCTCTGCAGAGGGATCTGGACAGGCTGGATCGATGGGCTGAGGCCAACCGGATGAAGTTCAATAAGGCCAAGTGCCGGGTTCTACACTTCGGCCACAACAACCCCAGGCAATGCTACAGGCTTGGGGACGAGTGGCTGGAAAGCTCCCCCGCAGAAAAGGACCTGGGGGTGTTGATTGACAGCCGGCTGAATATGAGCCAGCAGTGTGCCCAGGTGGCCAAGAAGGCCAACGGCATCCTGGCTTGTATCAGAAATGGTGTGGCCAGCAGGAGCAGGGAGGTGATCATGCCTCTGTACTCGGCTCTGGTGAGGCCGCACCTCAAATACTGTGTTCAGTTTTGGGCCCCTCACTCCAAGAAAGACATTGATGTGCTGGAACGTGTCCAGAGAAGGGCGACGAAGCTGGTGAGGGGTCTGGAGCACAAGTCTTATGAGGAGTGGCTGAGGGAGCTGAGGTTGTTTAGCCTGGAGAAGAGGAGGCTGAGGGGAGACCTTCTCGCTCTCGTCAACTACCTGAAAGGAGGTTGCAGAGAGGTGGGTGTTGGTCTCTTCTCCCAAGTGACTAGTGACAGGACTAAAGGAAATGGCCTCAAGTTGCGCCAGGGGAGGTTCAGGCTAGATATTAGGAAAAAGTTCTTTACTGAGAGAGTAGTGAAACATTGGAATAGGCTGCCCAGGGAGGTGGTAGAGTCACCCTCCCTGGAGGTATTCAAGGAGCGTGTGGATGTGGCATTGTGGGATGTGGCTTGATGGGCATGGTGCTGTGTGGTTATACTCAAGTTGTGTTGTAAGTTAACATTTGAAGGATGTAGGAACTTCATGTAAAGCCACATTCAGGGTGCCCCAAATTTGCAGGGACACCTCGTGCGCATGAATATGTATTTACTCCTGTAATTCCATACTTTGCATGCCAGATTCTCTCCTCGGTCAGCACAGTCCAGCTGCGAATTTTTCTGACACAGGACTCTGCTCATTACCTGTTCCTTGGCTAAAATCCCCCTGGTGCAGCTACTGCTTCTGGTGTGTGACGATTGCTTTGGTGAATCCCCATGCCAGCTGGCCCAGAGTGGGTCATATCCCTGTTCCCCACGGCAAATCCCCCAGCAGCAATCTGTCACCTCCACATCTCTGATCGCTCTGATCGCAGGGAGCTGCCATTTGATTAAACACCGTACCCAAGACGATTTCATACTGCTCTGTGATTGGCTGACAGCCATTTCTTGACCCCATCATACCCACCTACTCTCAGGCAGACCTGGGATTGGCTGTCAGGACCAGCCAACCCTACCCGTGTACCCAGAAACACATCAGGCAAGGAAGCCCCCACTCACTGACTACAGGGAAGAGGTGACTTTTGAAAGCGGCATTCCCCATGGGTTCTCACATTGCTTTGTGACTGCCTGACGGCCATTTTTGACACTGTCGTGCCCACATGTTCTCAGATCTCCCTCTGATGGGCCGTCCACTTCCTTTGGACCAAGAAGTATTTGGATACAAAAAGATAGACCATGCAGTGGTATCCACTATGGAATGAAGACAAGCACCTAGCGCAAGCGATATTCCTGTGGACGGCCCATTGCCTGCAGAGCCACAGGTGACCTCTCAGTCAACATCCAAGCCATGTTGTGACTGCTAACTCATCAGGTGCTCCGGTAGCAGGGATTCACTTGCAGATATCCCTGCCATGTTCCTGCTGCCAGCTCATGAAGCACTCAGACAAGGAGGACTTCTGGAAGAGGCTCCTCTCAATTGTCTTTGAAAGGTTATGGCAAGTGGGAGAGGTTCCTGAGGCCTGGAAGAAAGTCAGTGTCACTCCATCTTCCAGAAGGGCACAAAGGAGGAACTGGGGAACTGCAAGCTGTTCTGCCTCACCTTGATCCCTGGAAAAGAAAAGGAGCAACTCTTCCTGGAAACCTTTTCCAGTCAAAGGAAGAACAAGAATTTGATTGGTATTTTCCATTGCACATTTCTGTGTGACTGAAGTCCCTTTTTTCTATGTGTGTGTGTGTGCATGTGTTTCTGTGTGTGTGTGAGATGTTGGCTAGGAAATCTCAAGCAGCACTAGCCAGTGAGTAGAGCGGACTGGCATCAGGGACTGTCCAGGGTTGGAGCATGACACCGGACAAACAGGCCCTGGGCTCCAGGCATGCACTCTGCACAGATCTACTGTCAGGCGCAGGCTTCGGTGGACCTGCTGTTCAGTGGACGTGTGTGTGGGAATGACAGAGGGGGTGTGTCCAGCACTCAATTCTAGTCCAGAGCAGCCAGAAGGGAAGAAATGGATCAGGCCATGTGTAGTTTTGTGTAGTGAGGAATGAAAGACAAATAAAACACCACCATTCCTCCCACTTTTACCAGGCTCAACTACAGTCCTTCACCGCAGACTACTCCAGCATGGGTTCTCTATGTGCTGCAGTTCTAAACAGGAAAATCTGTTTCAGCATGGGCTCATCCACACACTTCAGGCCTGTCAGGAAAATTCTTCACTGGCGTGGCTTCTCCACAGGTCGCAGTGCCTTCAGGAGCATCCACCAGTTCCAGCATGGGTGCTGCAGATACCATAAGCTTTGCAGATGGCTCAGTGTTGTGGAGGCAGCTGGAACCAGCTGTGTCTGGCACAGGGCAGCCCCTTACCTCTTCTCTCAGAGGCCACCCAGCAGCTCCCCCTCTGCCCTCCACTACCAACACCTAGCCACATATAGCCAATACAGTGCCCACTGGGAATACCTGCTCAGCCCTGCTCCTGGCTGGACCTGCAAGTGGGCACAGCAGCAGACTAGGACAGAGAAAGCCCCCAGGTGGTTGAGTCAATCTCATTGGTGTCTCCTGAGCTAGCACCAGCCTTGTCCTCCTCCCCAGCTGCAGATTCCTGGAGGTCCCCTCCTGTGGCTGGGAAGCTGGGGATTGAGCTGCCTGATGGGAAGGGAGAAAGACCTGTGTCCCCAGGACACCCACTGCCTTGTGGGGAGAGCTCTGTGCTGTGCTGTTCTCTGCCTGCTGCTCCACACCCACCAGTCTGCCTTGCTAAGGGGCACTTTGGGAGTGCTGGCTGCTAAGACAGCAATAGGAGAAAGAGGGTTGCTGTGGCAGAGAGAAAGGGCTGAGGGTGTGGGAGGGCCATGGCCATGGGTGCCCAGAGAGCTGGAGTCACAGCAGTGCAGGTTAACATTTGCTGTTAGGATGTAAGGGAGAGGCAGCGGCTGTGAGGAGTAGGGGGAAAAACAGTTAGCGGAGGATGGTTTCAATCCATCAGCCTCTGGGTTATGGGCCCAGCACACTTCCGCTGCGCCACTCTGCTCTGCCCGTTGCTTTTATTGGGACGTCCCAGAGCCCTGCCTGATGCTCCCTGGCACTGCCAGCACCAGTGTCTGTGTTCATGCCTCTTTTCCTTTCTCTTACCGGCACCCATGACCAGACAGGAAAAATGTCTCCCTGGAAAGCTCAGTGGCAGTGGGCCTGGACTGGGTAGTGCAAGGGCCTTGCTTTGCCCTTCTCACCACATCTCCTGCCCATAGCCCTGGATGGGGACTGTCTCTTTGACCACTTGAGCTGGCTCCGCAGGCGCTGAAGGAACCCCAGACAGCCATGTGGAGGAAAGCAGGGATGGTGGTAGTTGTGTTCTATTAGACCCCACTTTGCTTCTCAAATTTATCTGAGGGGGACTCCAAGGCTGCTGTGAACACTAGGGTGGGGACATTTCTGCAGGGAAGATGGTGGCCTTCCAGCAGCACCTCCAGCCTCCTGGGGATGTGTCAAGCCTTGAATAAAAACTACGACACCTTCCATGCAGGTTGTTGTTGTTGTGTAGAGGGAATGGCCTGGGAGAGTGCAAGAGATACATGGAAAGGACAAAGTGGAGCCTGGCTGAGGAGAAGTGAGGAGGGTGAAGGGAGAATAAATGGGAGGTGTGGATGACAACAGGAGGGAGTTTGTTTTGGTGCAATAGGTTTGTCTAGATCTTTTTGCCAGCACTGGCAAAACAGGCAATTTCCATCACCAGATGAAAGCAGCTCCAATTCCCTTTTGGCTCTGGAGCAGGAATATTTGGAAAATGACGTTGAGGAATTGGTGTGAGGAGGTGGTACATGTGGCAGTGCCTGCCTGCATGCAGAGCAAGGGTGGGAGGTGGTTGCAGTGAAGAGGGTGAGCACTAGGAGTGGCTTGAGGAAGTGTGTGTGTGTGGAGATCTCCTTGCAGCTGAGTCCCATTGATCACTATATTCCTGAAAGAGCCCCCATCTTCCCAGCTCTCCCCAGCCACCCCCGATATTTTGGTGGTATGAAGTGGGAGCAAAATATTTCAGCTCAAAGAGGCAAGGGCTTAATCACCACCGAGGCTCAGAAAGGGAAAGAGGTCCGAGCCCTAGAACATTTCCATTGCAGGGCCAAGCTGAGGCAGCCCAAGTATCAACCTGAGTAGCCACCATGACAGCAGTTCAGCCCACAGAGAGAGATGGAGCGGACTGAGCTTACCTCGTTCCTTGAGGAAAGGGAGGCAAGAGAGGAGGATGCAGAGCCTGGAGCAGTGCAGGCTTTTATGCTGTGTTCCAGAGGCCTGCAGGGCCACAAACGTTCCTTGCTTATGAAGCTTCTAAACACGTAGTAGTTGCTGCTTGAAGAGGCTTCAGTGGTTATTAAGCCATTGCCACTTTCATCTGAAATGAAATACTATCAAACATTGAAACAATTCATCTGTTTCCCAGATTCATAATCCAATTAACTTGGAGGTCTCAGGCTGGTATGGAGGAAGATTTCAACTGGGTTTGTGTCATATAGACTGCCTTTGTCACATTGCCCTCTTCATGGTGAGCGTGGCATGGTCATGATCAAATTCAGCTATGAGGGGCACATCATATCAACTCTCAAGTGATTGCAGTGCAGATACTCAGGCTAAGCCTGTGGAACAATTCTCCCCATGGGTCGTCATAGACACACAGGAGACTGTGGGTAAGATTAGGCAGAACGTTAAATGGCACAATCCCATACAGGAGAATTGCCCGTAAACCATCGTAGGGACGCAGGAGACGATGGTAGAGGAGACTCATTTCTCCAGGGATGTGGCAAAGCCCAATGGTAAGGAAAGACTGTTGTGGGCTGGAGGGAAGACCCTGTGGGTAGGAATGATGGCCACGAGGACCTTGCTTACACTCATCAGGCTCTACCACAGCCTGGTTTTGTGATCAAAGAGATGCCTGTGACTGTCCCGAAAGAGACCCACAATCAAATTGACCAGTTTTACTTAGCGAGTTCACCCCAGAGGCCAGATGCCTGGATGGCCTGCTTTTGAGGACAGGCTCAGGGCAGGGATCCAAAAGCTCACGGCTCTTTTTCCTGGGTCAGAGTTGGAATGGGGTGGCCCATTCCATGCCTTTCAAACTACAAAGGGACGTTGGATCAGGCTCCTAGGGTACCTGGGCATCATCGTCATGTGGAAGAGTTAGGAAAAACCCTGAACTCCAGGCAAACATGAGTCACCCTGCTGTGGACTTGAGTGTACATGGTTTCCTGGCCTCAGGAGTGGCAGGGATACAAAAGCTCATAGCCTCATGAAACAACTGGTGCTTCTATGCATTGGCTTTTGGTCAGTGCTTAAGGGCTCGAATGACTCAACGCACCCCAGAATAATGAAGGTTAGAAGGGACCTCTGGAGGTCCTCTGGGCCAATGTTCTGCTCTGAGCAGACCGAACTTCCCAGTTACCTCAGGAAGCTCTAGGACTTGTGCTGTTGACTTCTGAACACTGCCACTGTCAGAGGGGTCACTGTCTCTTGGGCAGCTCTTCCAGGGCTGCACCATGTCCCCTATCACTTCTTGTCCCACAAAGACACCTGGCATTTCCCTTGTCACAGCTTGTTAGTGTTGACCTTGTGCTTTCACAGAGCACTGCTCCGAAGAATCTGGCTCCATCCTTACCACAACCTCCTGTAGCTGTTGGGAGACTGCAGTTCCCTCACTTGCTTGGAATTTTCTTCTCATTGGCCCATCTGCTACTCAGGTACCAGTGAGCTTGCATTCAGCATCCAAGCCACGTGCCTCCTTCTGTCCTACCAGGGATTCAGGCACAAGTGACCTCAGAAGCACGTTGCATTTCCGTGAGCCTACTCTGGCCCATCAGCTGCAGAGACAGAAGTGACCGTAAAATCAAAATACAAACCACGCGCCTGCTGCTGGCCCAGCAGGGAATGAGGTAGAAGGGAACTCACAAGCACATAGCCCAAACTGTGCATGCTGCTGCTTATCAGGAACACAAGCACCTAGCACAAGCCATGTTCCTGCAGATGGTTTATTGCCTGTGCAGCCAGTCGTGACCTCACAGTCAACATCCAAGCCATATTCTGTCTTCTGTCCAGTCAGGTACTCAGGTTGCAGAGACCTAAGTTGCGTATCGATGTTTGGTGGTATGAAGTGGGAGCAAAATATTTAAGTTGAAAGAGGCAAGGGCTTAATCACCAGCGAGGCTCAGCAAGCGGCAACTGCTAGGTGTTTAAATGCTTCATGAGAAAGGAATGTTTTACACCCTACGGGGCTCTGGGACACAGCATAAAAGCCTGCACTGCTCAAGGTTCTGCATCCTTCTTTCTTGCCTCTCTTTGCTTGAGGAACGAGGTAAGGCTGAGTCCACTCCATCTTTCCCTGTGGGCTAAACAACTGTCACAGTGGCTACTCAGGTTGATACTTGGGCTGCCTTAGCTTGGCCCTTCAAATGTTCTAGGGCTGGGACCTCTTTCCTTTTCGACAGGGGGTGGCTGGGGAGAGCTGGGAAGAGGTGGGTTCTGTCAAGCAGAAGGGGATCAGTGGGGCTCAGCTGCAGGGAGGTCTGCTTGCCAAAATTTCCACCTGCAGTAAATGGTCTCTCCTAAATAAACAAGTGTACCCAGTGCCTTCTTCAGTGCAGCAATATTTCTTTTAGAGATGGTGTTTCATCGGTCTTTCCACAGGTGCTCTATACACACTGTGCTGGGTCCTATTTGAAAAGTGGGTCAGCATTCCTGTGCTGTGCAATTCGGAGGCCATGAAGAGGCCTGTGTTTTTACACAGTGTCACACCTATTGTGCATGTCAGCAAGATCAGCTGCAGGCACTTTCTGGATGTGGAGCTAGAACTGGGAATGGAGGACAGCAAAGAGTGCCTCAAACAGATCTGAGAAACAGAAAGACAGGCTGACATTGGGGTTGGTGTTTCCTCTCTGCTCCATGTTTCAGATTTGCCTCCCTCACCAAGAGATGTCTTGCTTCAGACCCTGTCTCCCACGCCCCTGCGGTGCCTCTGGCCCAACCCCACTTGCAAGCAGCTGCAGTGAGCCCTGTGTCGCCCGCTGCGCTGACTCGACGGTGGCCATTGAGGCCTCCCCGGTAGTGGTGACCCTGCCGGGCCCCATCCTCACCTCTTTCCCTCAGAGCACAGCCGTGGGATCCTCTCTGTCAGCTGCTGTTGGGAGCTCCCTGAGTGCCGGGGGGGTTCCCATCTCTTCTGGGGGCTCCCTTGGTCTGGGGGGGTCGGGGCTGTGTCTGCCTCCACTCCACTGCAGTCTGAACTGCTGAAGCCTGCGGATCATCTCCTTTGCAGCAGGAAGGAAGACGAGGACTCTGCAGAAGGAGCATGGCCATGGCTTGCAGACGGGCTGGGTATCCTCATCCCATGTGGCAGGAGGGACCTGCGCCCGCTGCCCCTCGCTGCACAGCAGGCCTCACCATCCCTCCTCTGCCTCTGCTTTGCTCTGAGCTCCTTGAGAAAGGGCTCGTTCTCTTCTGCTTTGATGAACCTCCTGCTGACAGGGGGAGTGTGCTGGAGTTAGGGACTGCTCTTGGTGGGCTGGGATTGCCACCAGGGAGAGCAGAATGGGAAAAAGCATTTTGGTGTGAACCCCGCAGACGTGTTTCTTGGTCTCTCTCCTGTGCCACTGCATTTGCTCCTTCTCATTAAAGACTTTGTGCAGCATAGCTGGAGACTTGTGGTGGTTTGTTCTCCTCCTCCCTGAGTTGGCCAATGCCTCTGCAAGAAAGTGCGAGAACCTGTGTAAGTCACTGCCCATGGCAGTGATTGTGTTCCCTAGCATTGGGCATTGCCAGTTGTGGGTGGAACTCTATGAACTGATACCAGAGCACCAAAAATTAGCAAGCAGCCAAGAGAAATACAGAAAAGCCTCAGAGAAATGGATAGAGCAAGTAACAATGGACAGGGGTGGAAATACACGTAATGCCACACACAGTAGTCCTGGTTTACTGTTTTACTGTGAGGGTGGTGAAACATGGGAAACGGTTCCCCAGGGAGTCTTGTGGAGTCGCCATCGTTGAATGGATGTCCAACATCCAACCAGACAAGGCCATGAACAGCCTCCTCTACTTGACCCTGCTTTGAGCCGGGCTTGGACTGCATCATCTCCATCACAACATCTGTTGTGTGATTTGGTGAGCCACTGCTGCATGTCCTCATCCAGGAGCAGCCATCAAGAACAAGGGAGCATAAAGGGGACAGGGCCCAGTACTCAGGTGTGGTGGGCACAGGGCAGGAGAAGGGACACTGATGTCTGTCCCAGGGCTGGGAGTATGGGAAAGAAGGAAGATCACGAGTGACGCAACAGCAAGGCAAGGGGATAAAGTGTAAGTACAACGAGGAAAGCTCCGAGGGAGCTAGAAGCTTGAGGTCCCATTGAGATTTGAACTCAGATGGCTGGATTCAGAGTCCAGAGTGCTCACCATTACACCGCAGGACCTCCTGGACACCTGCTCTCTTTTCCCTGCGGCCACCCTCGCTGAGCCACATGCTCCTGGCTGAGCCTGCCAGTGTCTCCATCTCCCTGGCCATCACCAAGCGCAGCCTTCCTCCAGGGCCACTGGGCCCTCTAGTCACAGGGCCTTTTAAGGGAGCGGTAGACCCCTTTGCTCAAGCTTGCCATGCCCTCTCTTACAAGACCCAGGCTGTGAGAATCTTGCTTTCTCCTGATTAGATCTGGTTATGAAGTTTCCAGCAGAACCTCTTCAACGTTGCACCTCACAGAGTACATTCATGGCCCAGCAGTCAGTGGTTTGATGCTTGCACATGCGGTCTCTGCTGCTGCTTCCTTTTACCCCTGTGTTGGACAGCCTGTCACTCTGCCTGGGTAAGTTATTGCCTCTCCTGTTTCTCACCTTGTAGCTCATACTAAGCAGCCATTAGCCAGATATCCTTGTAGTCCTAGCTGAGCTCCTGACCTTGCCGAATAAGACGACCCAGAGAGAGGGCAGGGGATGAGGTTCAACAGAGGGAAGAGCTGGCAGGAGGACCCAAAGCAGCTTGTGCTGGGTTTTACAAGCCGGACTGCCTTCCCCTGCTAGGATAGTCCTGGCTGATATCAAACCCTGGTCCTTTCTTCCAGCACACGCTTGCCCCTTCTGCCCCAGCTTGGCGTCTCCTTCAGTGAGAATGCTGTTTTCTCTCCCCAGTCTGCTCCAGACTCAGGTACATTTCACTGTGAGCCTGATTGAGCTTTTCCTCATGCCCTGGGACCACCACACTGCCTGCTCAAGAAGGATCCATGCAAAAGTTGCAACAGTGCTATCCTCCTTCTGCCAAGGTTTGAGTCAGTGTATTGTGAACAGGGCCCTTCCTCCCAGCAGTCAGACAGGAGGAAACATATGTAGGGACACTCTAGCGGATCTCAGACTTAGCGCGGGACACTGAGGACACAGCCTCCTGGTGCCTTTGGACTGCTTGAAGCACTGGTCTGGCATCCAGTACTTCTGAACCCACAGGACAGGCCGTGCTGTCATCCCCAAGCCTAAGATACCAAACAGCAGGTTACATTCCGAGAGGGCATGAGAAACACCCAGTCACTGAAGAAGGGTTAAATCTCTACAGATTCACAAATCTGAAAGCATGTCCCGGAGAAGCAGCATTGCTGATGGCTTTTTTCCTCAATCCCTGGGATCCGCAGGCCCGAGCAGGGTGGGAGGAGTGTTTGGGAACAGCAAGAGCAGGGACCGATCTCTGAAGGTCTTGCAAAGAGCTGGAGGGACCCCCACCTCTAGGGGCTGGAGCACAGGGAAAGGGACAGCCCTTTCCCATGCAGATGCTGTGCCACTGCAGAAGGAGGGTTGTCCCTTCTAGGGCTGAGACAGTGTTTCTCCAAGCAATGGAGGGTGTTCCTGGGGCTCTGCTAGTCTCACCCAGCACTCAGGCAGAAAGGATTCTGGGCGAGTGGGTTGTGTGGGCCAGCGCAGGCAGCTTCCTTGCTCAGGGCACTTTGTCCTTGGTTTCCTTCCTGGCAGCACTGCCTGCTGGGGTTGCCGTGGTCCCCAGCCCGTTTGCTTCCCCAAGGTCATGGCAAATGTTCCTTCCACTGTAGCCTCAAATGCTGCTCCTCCCTGGGGGACACTGCGGGGAGGACACTTTGTGCCCCCCTTACAAGCTTCAGTGGTCAGCCAGAGATCACCCAAAGCTCCCCAGCACCTGGGAGCTGCAGCTCACGCTAGGCTGACCCACACAGGATGCCACGTCACTCCTGGGTCGTGCACTGCCGAGGTCCTTCTGGCTGAGGACAGGCTTCGGCAAGCCAGAGAGCCACCTTCACACAGGGGAAGCCCCCACACCTTCTCTTGAACCCACACCTCCCAGGGAGACTGCAACCTGAATAGAGCACCTTAGACTGCTCCATCTAATGCTTCTGCTAATGCGGCCTCTGCTGCTCCTCCCTTAGCGACTGCCAGAGGCAGCCCAGCTCAGCCAGCCTCCTCCTGGCACTGCTGCAGGGGGAGCTGGCTCCTGGGAGAGCTCTTGCCCTGCTCCCACCAAGGGCCGCTGGCAGCTGATCGCAGCTCCTACACGCACTTCAGACCACACAGTACCCAGCACAGGGGCAGCATCTCACAAGGCCAAGGCAGTCCTTCATGCGAGCAAGCAAAGGAACCGTCAGCAAATTATGGCTCTGCATATGCCAACATCTGGACAAGGGGCTCCAGGCACACGTCTACCTTTCCCATGACTTCCTCCATTCCCTCCAGAGCCTCAGGAGATGGGAAGACAAACACTTGGCCTGCAGTGCTGCCTCATGGATGGCTCCTGGGGCAACAAGGGTGCTTCCTTCTTCCCTGCTCAGGACCAGGAAGGCTGGGCAAGGAGGGCTCTGCCACACCAGCCCCTGGGGGAATGCTGTGCCTGTCTCAAGGAGTCAGTGTGTGGGAAAGGGGCTGGAGAGTCAAGGCAAAAGGACAGGAGATGCAACACCAAGTGCTGAGCTCCAGTTCCTGTGGGGAAGAGGCTCACTTACTGCCCATGGTGCAGAGGAAGGAGGGCACAGCTGGGCCTTGTTGCTTCATGGAAGGAGCTAGACTGAAAGGCATCTCAGGAGGTCACTAGTCCAAATGCCTACTCAAAGCAGGGCTAGCCCCAAAGCTAGAGCAAGTGGCTCAGTGCCTGAGCCCCATTGAAACTTGAGTGTGATACCCAGGCATGGAGAATCCCCAAGTTCTCTGGGCACCTGCTCCAGAGCTTCAGCGCTCCCTGAGAATCTCTGACTGGTCCAAAGCAGCCCCCTCAGTCTGCTTTTGCCAAGGCGCGGGCCTTGCTAACAGCCAGGGCTGTGTGTGCTGGGCTGGGAGGTGCCCAGAGGCCTGGCCATGAGGCTTGTGGAGCCAGGCTGAAGAAAATTCTCTCTGCATTGGCCAGGAATTGAACCTGGGTCAACTGCTTGGAAGGCAGCTATGCTCACCACTATACCACCAACGCACCTGTGGGCATTGCTGCCTCCTGCTCCTGCTCCTGCTCCTCACAGACTGGCCGGCCTCCTCCCTCCAGACCCCTGCACACGTAAATAACCTCAGCTGCTAGGCTGTGTGTGTTTTCTGTGTGGGTAAGACATTGGCTAGGCAATCCCAAGCTGCAATAGCTGCCGACTAGGGGAGATCTGTATCAGGTTTGGAGCAGGACACTGGACAAACCAGGACTGAGGTGCAGGCATGGACTCTGCACAGGCCTATGGTACAGCCCAGGGTCCGAGGGAACTGCTGGGTGCATGTGGGAGGGAAGGGATCTGTGTCCAGCACTGGTCTCCAGCCCTAAGCAGCTAGAGGGAAAGAAAAGGATAGGGCCATCTGTCTTGATTCATGCCTGTGTGAGTGCTGGCAGTGCTTCTGTGGGTGCTGGTAATGGTGCCGCTCCCCATCTGTGTTCATACGTGTGCTGGCTGTGCATGTACTGTGCAAGTGTACGTGTGTTTTGGTGTATGTATCTGTGGTGGTATTAGCAGAGCCAAATACCCACCCAGCTGCCCACTCCTTTCCCCACATTCAGCGCACTGAAAACAGGATGAGAAAACTCATGGGTCAAGATAAACACAAGGACATGGCTTAGCAAAAACTGTTGTGGGCAGTGTTTGGCTTGACTTGGGGAAAAAATAATTTTTTGCTAATTGAAACAGATTCACGTAGTGAGAAACAAAAAGACAAACATAAACCACCGCCTTTCCTCTGCCCTGTCCCAGGCTCAACTTTACTCCTTCACACTGGTCTCCTTTACCTGCCCAAGCGGGATGCATCTTCCCTCCACTCTTTCCCACTTTTTTTGTTCAGTCCGGCTCTGTCTGTCTAGTGTTTTCTGTCCTCTCTGGAATATGTTTTCACAGAGCTGCTGGCTCAGCTGTGTCGTGCAGTGGGACCACTGTGGAGCTGGAACCGGCTGGGTTCCACATAGGGCAGCCCCTCTACCCCGTTTCACAGAGGCCACGCTGCAGCACCTCCTAATCCCCCCACTACCGACTCCTAGCTACAAATAGTCAAAAAAGTGCCCATTGGGAATATCTGCTCAGCCCTGCTCCTGGCTGGACCCAAAAGTGGGCAAGGCAGCAAACAGACTAGGATGGAGACAAAGCCCAGATGGTCAAGTTGATCGCATTAGTGTTTCCCAAAGTAGCACCAGCCTTGTCCTCCTCCCCACCTGCAGATTCCTGGAGGTCCCCTCCTGTGGCTGGCAAGTTGGATTGAACTGCCTCGTGGGAAGGGAGAAAGACCTGTGTCCCCAGGACACCCACTGCTTTGTGGGGAGAGCTCTGCCTGCTGCTCCACACCCACCAGTCTGCCTTGCTGAGGGTCACTTTGGGAGTGCTGGCTGCTAAGGCAGCAATAGGAGAAAGCAGGGGGGCAGTGGCAGAGAGAAGGGGCTGAGAGAAGAGGAGGGCTATGGGCGCGAATGTCCAGAGAGCTAGAGCAGGGCATGTTCAACCTTGCTGGGAGAGGCAGCAGCTGTCAGGAGCAGGGGAAAAAGGAATTAGCAGAGGATGGTTTTGATCCATCAACCTCTGGGTTATGGGCCCAGCACACTTCCACTGTGCCACTCTACTCATTAGTTTTGGGCCCCTCACTCCAAGAAAGACATTGAGGTGCTGGAGCGTGTCCAGAGAAGGGCGACGACGCTGGTGAGGGGTCTGGAGCACAAGTCTTATGAGGAGCGGCTGAGGGAGCTGGGGTTGTTTAGCCTGGAGAAGAGGAGGCTCAGGGGAGACCTTATCGCTCTCTACAACTACCTGAAAGGGGGTTGCAGAGAGGTGGGTGTTGGTCTCTTCTCCCAAGTGACTAGTGACAGGACTAGAGGAAATGGCCTCAAATTGCGCCAGGGGAGGTTCAGGCTAGATATTAGGAAAAAGTTCTTTACTGAGAGAGTAGTGAAACATTGGAATAGGCTGCCCAGGGAGGTGGTAGAGTCACCCTCCCTGGAGATATTCAAGGAGCGTGTGGATGTGGCATTGTGGGATGTGGCTTGATGGGCATGGTGCTGTGTGGTGTTGGGTGGGTTGGTTTTTGGTGTGTTGTGGTTTGGTTTTTGTGGGGTTTTTTTGTTTGTTTGTTTGTTTTTTTAAGGTTGGACTTGATGATCTTACAGGTCTTTTCCAACCTTAGAGATTCTGTGATTCTGTGATTCTGCTCCGCCCAGCACTTTAGCTGGGACCTCCCAGAGCCCTGCCTGATGCTCCCTGGCACTGCCAGCACTCATGCCACCTTCACTTCGTCTATCCCGTGCCCTCAGCGGGACAAGAACATTGTCTCCCTGGAAAGTTCACCTTCTTTGGCCCTGTGTTGAGTAGCATGAGGGCCTTGCTTTGCCCTTCTCCCCACATCTCCGGCCCATAGCGCTGGATGGGGATTTTCTCTTTGACCTCCCAAGCTGGCTCACAGGTGAAGAAGGAAACCCCGGAGCGAGGGGTCAGCCTTGTTTCTTTGCAGGGTGGAGAGGAGCTGCTCTCCAGTGAGCTGATGAGGGCTGCAACCCTGCCCAGAAATGCAGCTCCCAGGGGCCTGCAGGTCTGTGCTCGGCATAAAAGTCAGATCTTTGCTGGCTGAGGAGGGAGACAAGGACGCTGTAGCATAGAATTACCAAGGCAAATAATTCTGGTATAGCGATGTGCATAGCGGTGCCCCAGCCTAATGCATGGAGGACCCCAATATAGTGCAAATCAGGGTTTATATATGTTTACCATACAGTTGTGTCGCCCAAAGACATTACTTATGTTAAGGGGTCAGCTAATCAGATACTATTGCTCTTAAATTCAGTATGTGCTTCTCCCGGGCAGGTGGTGCAGATGTATGATCGGGGGGTCTTAATCTTCATTGTTCTAAGCAAACGTCCCATTCAGGTGGAGGGGTTTCATACTAGATTCAGGTAGATTGCTGTTCTGGGCATGGTTATATAGCTGGCGTTTTCTTTGAAAGACAAATCTCGGGTTGTTTTATAGTCTGTATGGGTTGTTCTCAGCCAGTGAGAGCCAGTTTAGGTTTGGTCTTCAGGTCACGTGGACCCTGAGGTAAAAGCTCTTATTCCTAGGCAGTGGTCATTCTTTTAAGCAAGTTGTATAGCTGTTAGCGCCTTGCGAGCTGTGAAGGCCTTGCCCTGCCCGAGCTGTACTGTGCTCCCCAACAGCTCCTGGCTTGTCATCCTTCCTGGTGCAGCCCTGCCCTTGCTGCTTCCTGACAGCTGAGAGCTGCCCCTGCCACCATGCAGTGTGCCAGGGAGTCAGAGAAACCCCAACCCCTCCTCTCCCTGCCTGGTATGGATCCTGCCCTGCCCAACACTGCTGGGGGTGGAGGTGGCTCCCAGCCACCCCAAGGCAGGGCTGGACGAGCTGGACTGGCTGGTGCCCTGTCTTAAATGCTGCAAGGCATCCCAGGAAGGCTCTGGGCAGCCTGAGCTGGTAGAGCCTCTCGGTGAGGCTCTTCCTGCCACTTGCCTCCTGCTCCACACCAGTCTGCCTTCATGACACCTAAAGTGAGGGGCACTTCGTGAGTGCTGGCAAGGTGTCAGATCGATGAGGTGTCTTCCCTTCACCTTCAGCAATGAGGGCCATGTTGTGCAGGCTCTCTCTGGAGATGAGCTGCTGCAGTTTCAGGTGTAGGGAAGACAGCTGCTGGGGCTGTGCTGCTTGGGAAGTCAGGTGAGATCAGGCTCAACAACCAACAAGAGTGGACCTCTTTTCATGGCTCATACTCAGCACCTGTCCATTCTCTTCCCCATCCACCCAGGAATTTCCCATCCATCCAGGAATTTCCCATTCATCCAGGAATTTCGGGGGTGGGGGTCGAGGACAAGTGCTCTAGGCAAAGGTGTTTTCATTGTCTCCCTGGGCAGCAGGCACAGTGTGGAGCTGAGTCCCAGGGCTGCAGCCTGGTCAATTTTAGGGAGCCCAAAAAGGAGACTGCACCCCGTAGTTGGCAGGATTCAAACCTGCGCGGGGAAACCCCAATGGATTTCTAGTCCATCGCCTTCACCACTCGGCCACAACTACCTGCTCCAGCCCTCTCTGCCCTGCTGCTCACATGCCCTCTGCAATGACACCTGGCTCCCTGGGAGTTTCAGGGCCAGGCTTCACTCAAAGCTCTGCAGCTGGGACCTTCATGGAGCATGACAGCCACATGGAGCCAGGTTGCCAGAGGCCTTGACAGGTGGAACCCCAGGGACTACAGTTCAAGCTCCCAGTGCCTTTTCCTCAGCCAGGCATCTGGGATATCCTGCCACAGGGCATGGTTTCACTTCCCAGCTTCCTTGGGGCTGCTCTTGTTTAATATCTTTATTGATGATCTAGATGAGGGGATCGAGTGCTCCCTCAGCAAGTTTGCAGATGACACCAAGTTGGGTGGGAGTGTCGATCTGCTTGAGGGTAGGAAGTCTCTGCAGAGGGATCTGGACTGGCTGGATCGATGGGCCGAGGCCAATTGTATGAGGTTCAACAAGGCCAAATGCTGGGTCCTGCACTTTGGTCACAACAACCCCATGCAGTGCTACAGGCTTGGGGGCGAGTGGATGGAAAGCTCCCCTGCAGAAAAGGACCTGGGGGTGTTGATTGACAGCTGGCTGAAGATGAGCCAGCAGTGTGCCCAGGTGGCCAAGAAGGCCAATGGCATCGTGGCATGTGTTCAGAAATAGTGTGGCCAGCAGGAGTAGGGAGGTGATCGTGCCCCTGTAGTCAGCGCTGGTGAGGCCCCACCTCGAATCCTGTGTTCAGTTTTGGGCCCTGCACTCCAAGAAGGACATTGAGGTGCTGGAGTGTGTCCAGGGAAGAGCGACAAAGCTGGTGAGGGGTCTGGAGCACAAGTCTGATGAGGAGCGGCTGAGAGAGCTGGGGTTGTTCAGTCTGCAGAAGAGGAGGCTGAGGGGAGACCTTCTCGCTCTCGGCAATTACCTGAAAGGGGGTTGCAGAGAGGTGGGTGTTGGTCTCTTCTCCCAAGTGACTAGCGACAGGACAAGTGGAAGTGGCCTCAGGTTGCTGCAGGGGAGGTTCAGGCCAGATATTAGGAAAAATTTCTTTACTGAGAGAGTGGTGAAACACTGGAACAGGCTGCTCAGGGAAGTGGTGGAGTCAGCATCACTGGAGGTGTTCAAGGAACGTGTGGACATGGCAGTGTGGGAAATGGTTTAGTTGGCATGGTGATGTTGGTTGATAGGAAGCTGAAGGAAACCCCAGGAAGCCGTGTGGAGGAAAGGAGGGATTGTGGTAGTTGTGGTCTATTAGACCCCACCTTGCATGCTTTAGCGGGCATGGTGGTGTTGGTTGATGGTTGGACTTTGATGATCAACAGGTCTTTTCCAACCTTAGTGATTCTGTGGTACTGTGACTACAGCTGCAGCTCCTAGTGTCTTGTCCTCAGTCTGGCATCTGGGATATCCTGCCACAGGGGATAGTTTAACTCCCCAGCTGGCGTCTCGGCTGCTGCCAGGAAAGAAGGGAAGGCAGCTGTGTGGAGACAACCAGGGCTGGTGGCAGTTGTGGGGTGGGATATTAGACCCCCTTGTAGGCAGAAGGGCGGGAAGGAGGAGGGAAAGTCTGTCCCAGCACAGCTTTCACTGCAAATCCCGGAGGGAGCCTTCACTCCTACTCCTGGTATTTACTTCCCGTCTGTCTCCAGATCTTACCCCATAACCCTGGGATCTTCTCGCCAGTGCTGGCACCCTCACTGTCATCTCCTGGAGGCCCACTTGTGGACCTGGGAGGCTCAGCTGTGAGAGCCTCTGGCTGGCAGGGTGGGGACCAGGTCTCAAGCCCCTGAGGGGGACTCCAAGGCTGCTGTGAGCACTAGGGTGGGGACATTCCTGCAGGGAATATGGTGAACTCCTGGCAGCACCTCCAGCCTCCTGGGGACATAGGATGGTGTCAACCCTTGAACAAAGACCATGACTGCCCTGCAGGTCATTGCTTTTTAAGAGGATTGGTTTGTGAGAGTGGGAGAGATCTATGGAAAGGGCAAGGTGGAGCCTGGCTGAGGAGAAGTGAGGAGGGGCAAAGGAAAATAAATGGGAGGTGTGGATGACTTAAAGGGAGACGGGAGAGAGCTTGTTTTGGGGGAATAGGTATGACAAGAGCTTTTTTCCATCACTGGTAAGCATTGTCTAATACCTGAGCATGGACCAAAATATTAAAGGATCTGCAAAATCGATCATTTCCATCCCTAGATGAAAGCAGTTCCAATTCCCTTTTGGATCTGTAGCAGGAGCATTTTGAAAATGGCACTGAGTAGTTGGTATGGAGGTGGTACATGAGGGTGGGAGGTAGTTGCAGTCAAGAGGGTCAGCATGAGGAGTGGCTTGAGGATGTATGTGTCCAGGGGGGTGGAAGGAGGAGGCCGGCCAGTCAGTGAAGTGGAGGAGCAGGAGACAGGCCAGGCTCTGATCTGGAGGAGCAGGAGGCAGCACTGCCCACAGGTGCATTGCTGGTATAGTGGTGAGCATAGCTGCCTTCTGAGCAGTTGACCTGGCTTTGATTCCTGGCCAATGCTGACAAACATCTCTGTAGCCTGGCTCCAGGGTTTCTTACATCTTCTGCAGGCAGCCTCTCCTGCTCAAAAAATACCCAGATTTCCCCTGGGATTTCAAGCCGATCCCCTGGCCTCTCTGCAGCCTTGAGACCAACTGAGACCAATGCTTTCAGCCTGCTGGCAGGGCTCCAGGCTGAGCTCCTCACTGCAGTGCTGGTACAGGAGCCAGGGGAGAGGATTTTTTAGCCTGGCACGGAGCTGCACCTGCTGCTGCTGTGGCTGGTTGCACCTGGCAAGAAAAGCATTCTGCCATTGCGGGGCACAGATGACACTCAATAAAGACTAGGTGGTGGTCAAGGGAGAGACTGTGCTTCATGAGGGCAGCGCTGCTATTTTGGAGTGTGGTGGGAGGGAGCTTATTCTTGAGGCCTCCTCCTCAAAGGCCTGTCTGTCTGATCTGAAGTCACCCTGCTGACCTACACCATCCAGGCTCCAGCATTGCAGAGACTTAGTGAAGTTTAATGGAATGGGGTGTAATGATGTTCCTGGTAACTAAGAACTGAGACATCCTCATTTCTCTTGCAGCCTATAGCCTGGGGGCCAAGGGAAACATAAGGAGCCTCTCTCAACTAGACTCTCTACCAGAAGGGCATGAACCTTCTCAAGTCTCTGATTCCTGGGTTGCTTAAAGAAAAAAACAATGTTCTTTGCTCTACTGACAGCCCAAAACCATTCTGGGCAAGGGGTTGTATGGAGGGTTTGGTTTGGCAGAGTTTTTACAGATTCCCCCTCTGCATTCAGAGGTGCTACAAGTAGGTGGAGTTACGAAGACACGTACCTGCCCCAAAGTTCATGCACCTCAAGCAGCAATAACTGCTGAGAGGTTTTGGTGCTGCAACACTGAGGAGAGTTAATGCACCATCTGGGAGACTACACAGTGACACTGGATCTAGCTTTGTGCTTTGCTGCATGCTTGCATGTAAGATGCCTTGGTTTACGGCTGAGCAGCTTAGGTGCTTTTTTGCTCCTAAACACCTGTGAGTAGCAAGGTGCATCACCAAAAGGAAAGGACTCCTCCTAGGATTCAGGCTCAGAAAGGCAACTTGTCCCTGCCTGTTTACAAAGGTGCCCTCCACAACTGAGCTGAGCACACACGTCCAAGTTTGCATGCCACCTCAGGAAGTGTTGTCATCTCAGGCCAGTTCATAAGCCGCCTTCTGTCCTCTGCCAGTGGGTACTCAGAGTAAGCCGTGAAAAGTCACTGCTTCCTGAGCATACCTGCAAGATGTGCTGGGTACACTGGCAGAAGAAATGAGGTGAGCTCCCGAGTGCTTTCAGTGGCGGGAATCAAGGCTGAGCCTTGGAGATATCACAGGGCTGTGATGACCAGATTACAGACTCAAGCTCCATTGCTCTGAGGCTTTTTAGCCTTTCTCTTGCCTGCTTGCATATTTTTGGAGCTGTGGTATCATTTCGGAGAGCTCCACCCAAAACTGCTGGTAAGCTCAGGAGAGAAGCCACTTGCTCCTGGCAGAGCAGGTGGCTAACTGAGGGAGGAGGGGAACAAACCACCACAAGTCTCCAGCTATGCTGCACAAAGTCTTTAATGAGAAGGAGCAAATGCAGTGGCACAGAACAGAGACCAAGAAACACGTCTGTGGGGTTCAGGGAGTCACAGAGAATGGCCCATTTGCCAAGGACAAGCTGCAAACCAAAATGCTTTTTCCCATTCTGCTCTACTTGGTGGCAAGCCCACCAAGAGCAGTCCCTAACTCCAGCACCCTCGCCCTGTCAGCAAGAGCTCAGAGCAAAGCATAGCCAGAGGAGGGATGGCGAGGCCTGCTATGCAGCGAGGAGCAGTGGGTGCAGGTCCCTCCTGCCAGGTGGGATGAGGACACCCAGCCCGTCTGCAAGCCATGGCCATGCTCCTGCTGCAGAGTCCTCGCCTTCCTTCCTGCTGCAAAGGGGATGATTCACCAGCTTCAGCAGTTCAGACTGCAGTGGAGTGGAGGCAGACACAGCCCCGACCCCCCCAGACCAAGGGAGCCCCCAGAAGAGATGGGAACCCCCCCGGCACTCAGGGAGCTCCCAACAGCAGCTGACAGAGAGGATCCCACGGCTGTGCTCTGAGGGAAAGAGGTGAGGATGGGGCCCGGCAGGGTCACCACCACCGGGGAGGCCTGGATGGCCACCGTGGAGTCAGCGCAGCGGGCGACACAGGGCTCACTGCAGCTGCTTGCAAGTGGGGTTGGGCCAGAGGCCCCGCAGGGGCGTGGGAGACAGGGTCTGAAGCAAGACATCTCTTGGTGAGGGAGGCCAACCTGAAACACAGAGTAGAGAGGAAACATCGACACCCCCCCCCCATCAGTCTGTCTTTCTTTTCCTCAGCTCTTTCTGAAGATCCACTTTGCTGCCCTCCATCTCCATTTCTAGCTCCATGTCCAGAGAGGGCCTGCAGCTGATCTTGCTAACAAGCACAACAGGCGTGACATCTCACCTTAAGGCTAGATTTGAAGGACTAGGAGCAGAGCTGTGCCTAACTGGCTGCTGATTCCACCAGGACCTCCTTCTGCAGTTCCTTGTGCAATAGCATGGCTGAAGACTGATGAAAGGATCCCATCAGAAATAGGCCGGGTTGAACAGCTCGCTCAGAAATCACCTCTTAAAAACACATGCTGTGCCTGCAGCTCACATGGTACTTACTATGCCCTCCAAGTTTCACAGCACAGGAAGACTTTTAGAATAGGACCTAGCACAGTGGGTTCAAAGCACCTGTGGAAAGACTGATCACACCCCATCTCCAGAAACAAGAATTGCTGCATTGAAGAAGGCACAGGATACACTTGGCCATTAGGTTAGAGACCATCTGCTGCAGGTGGAAATTTTGGCAAGCAGACCTCCCTGCAGGTGAGCCCCACTGATCCCCTTCTGCTTGAAAGAACCCCCCTCTTCCCAGCTCTCCCCAGCCACCTCCACCAAAAGGGAAAGAGGTTACAGCCCTAGAACATTTCCATTGCAGGGCCAAGTTGACGTAGCCCAAGTATCAACCTGAGTAGCCACCATGACAGCAGTTCAGCCCACAGGGAGAGATGGAGCGGGCTCAGGCTTACCTCGTTCCTTGAGGAAAGGGAGGCAAGAGAGGAGGATGCAGAGCCTGGAGCAGCACAGCCTTTTATGCTGTGTCCCAGAGCCCCACAGCGTCACAAACATTCCTTTCTCATGAAGCATCTAAACACCTGGCAGTTGCCGCTTGCCTAAACCTCACTGGTGGTTAAGCCCTTGCCTCTTTCATCTCAAATATTGTACTCCCTTTTCATACCCTCAAACATGGATAAGGTTGATGTGTGTCCCAGCTTCATAAGGCCAATTAACTCGGAGGTCTCAGGCTAGTGTACAAGGAGATTTTCAGTGGGTTTGCATCATGTGGATTGCCTTTGTCACATCACCCCCCTCACAGTGAGCATGGCCACCAGTCATGGTGAAATTGAGCCATGAAGAACAGCTCAAGTCAGCCGTCAAGCGCTTTCAGTGCAGGCACTCAGGCTAACCCTGAGAGAAATTCCTCCCTGCATGTCATCGTAGACACACAGGAGACTGTGGGTAAATTCAGGCAGAATGTCAAGACTGCACCTGCATCCCGTATGGGAGAGGAGATGCACCTCTCCAGGGATGTGGCCCACATCGAAATTGACCCGTTTTGCTCAGCAAGGTTATCCCAGAGGCCAAAGGCCTGGATGGCCTGCCTTTGAGGAGAGGCTCAGGGCAGGGGGCCAAAAGCTCACAGCCCTTTTTCCTGAGTCAGTGATGGGGTGGCCCATTCCATGAATTTTAAGCTACAAAGGGACATTGGATCAGTCTCCCAGAGCACCTGGCAGTCATTGTGATGTGGAAGAGCTGGGAAAAGCCCTGAACTCCAGGCAAACATGAGTCACCCTGCTGTGGCCTTCAGTGGACATGGTGGCCCAGCCTCAGGCATGCCAGGGATACCACAGCTCATATCCCCAAAGTGCCCCTTTCCTCAAGGATACTTCCACACATTTTAGCACCATTCCTGAAATAAGCTGCTGCTTCTGTGCAATCTCACGATGCTGCTGCCTTCCAAGGCATTGCCTTTTGATGGCTGCTCAGGGGCCTATGAGACTCAGTGCACCCCAGAGTAATGAGGAATGGATGGAACTTCTGGAGGTCCTCTGGGCCAACCTCCTGCTTGGAGAGGATCAAACTTCCCAGGTACCTCAGAAGGCTTCCATCAACTTCTGAACACTGCCTCTGTCAGAGAGGTCACTGTCTCTTGAGCAGCTCTTCCAGGACTACACCGCACCCCTAGCTGCTTCTTTTCCCAAAAAGTGAGCTGGTGTTTCCCTTATTGCAACTTGTGAGTGTTGCCTCTTGCCCTTTTGCAGTGCACGTCTCAGGAGAGTCTGGCTCCATCCTTTCCATGACCTCCTGTAGCTGGTGGGAGGCAGCAGTTCCATCCCGTCCTCCCCACTTTGCCTCCTCTCTGCCAGGTTCGACAAAACTGGTGCCCTCAGCTTGAGGCCTGGTCCCCACCCTACCAGCCAGGGGCTCTCCCAGCTGAGCCTCCCAGGTCCACAAGTGGGCCACCAGGAGATGACAGTGAGGGTGCCACCCACCAGAGAAGATTCTAGGGTTATGGGAATAGCTGTGGAGATGGTCGGGAAGTACATACCAGGATTAGGAGTGAAGACTCCCACCGGGACTTGCAGTGAAAGCTTTCCTGGGACAGACTTTCCCTCCTCCTTCCAGCCCAGAAACGTCTATAGTCACTGATAGTGAAATGCAGAGCAGTTGGTGTTCCCTGCACAAACCAGCCCTTGTGCTCTCCATGGAGCCATGGAGCACACTCAGACCTCTTGGCTGATGCAGATCAAACCTAGAACTAGGTGCATTTTAAAGGTGGGATGAAACAACAAGGCTGAGAATGAGATCGAGAAGTGGGCATCCTTGAGGTGTCATTATACGGTCCACGCGAAATATGTGGTCCAATATCTTTCACTACAAGAACGATACTGAGGTGCTGGAGCGCGTCCAGAGAAGGGCGACTAAGCTGGTGAGGGGTCTGGAGCACATGTTTTATGAGGAGCGGCTGAGGGAACTGGGGTTGTTTAGCCTGGAGAAGAGGAGGCTGAGGGCTCACCTCATCGCTCTCTACAACTACCTGAAAGGGGGTCGCAGAAAGGTGGGTGTTGGCCTCTTCTCCCACGTGATGAGTGACAGGACAAGAGGAAATGGCCTCAAGTTGTGCCAGGGGAGATTCAGTCTGGATATTAGGAAAAATTTCTTTACTGAGAGAGTTGCAACACCCTGGAATAGACTGCCCAGGGACCCAGGGAGGTGGTGGAGTCACCCTCCCTGGAGGTGTTCAAGGAACGTGTGGACATGGCATTGTGGGACGTGGCTTGATAGTCATGGTGGTGTGTTTGTGGGGGTTTTTTTTGTTTGTTTGTTTGTTTTTGTTTTTTTAAATGGTTGGACTTGATGATCTTACAGGTCTTTTCCAACCTTAGTGATTTATTCAATGCAATTAAGAAGGAAGCCAAGAACAAAGGCATGGCTGAAAAGGCCCTTTACTGCACACAGTCTTTTCCCCACGACAGTGACTTGAGATTGACTCATGAGCAGGAAACCTACCCACAATAGCCCTGTCTCCTACAGATAACCTCCACCCACCAAAAAACACACAACAAGAGAACATTAGGTCTCAGGCGCTGATTAAGATTTGCATGGGATTTATGTGAATCAAAGACTATGGAGGATCCTTAGCGCCTTGTCCAGCTGACTTTTGAAAATCCCGGTGATGGAGAATCCACCTGTTCCAGTGAAAAAGAAATCTCCAGGGGATCTTTTTCTTGGTATCAAATCAACTTTTCCCTTGATGCCAGATGTGTCTGTGGTCTCATCCTTTCTTTGAGCACCTCCAGGAAGGGACTGCCTCTGCGTTCTCTACAAACTGTGCTTCACACAGTGGAAATCTGCAATCAGTTGCCCCCTCACCTTCTCTTCTCCACACTGAACAAACCAAGATCCCTCAGCATCTCCCTCAATCACCAGTGCTCCGGCAGCCTCCGATCCCACCCTGTGCATGTCATCTCTTCCTGATAGACATGTGCACAGGAAGACCTCTTCTGTGGCTCATACTTCCTGACCACAGTCCATCTGAAAAATGCCACCAGTGCTCGTGCAGCCTGCAGTGGGATGGTGTGGGGTTTCTCTGAAAGAAGAAGAGCTGCTCAAGAGACAGTGACCCCTCCAACAGTGGCAGTGTTCAGAAGTAGATGGGGCAAGGCCCAGAGCTTCCTGAGGTAACTGGGAAGTTTGGTTGGCTTGGAGCAGGAAGTCCTCCCAGAGAACCTCCACAGGTCCCTTCTGACCTTCATTATTCTGGGGTGCCCTGAGTCTCATGGACCCTTGATCAGCCACCAAAAGGCAATGCCTTGGAAGGCAGCAGCAGCATGCTATTCCGTAGAAGCATCAGTTGTTTCAGGAATGGTGCTAAAATGTGTGGAAATGCCCTTAAAAAAGCAGCACTTTGGGAAGAATGAGGCCACTATGTCCACTGAAGGCCACAGCAGGGTGACTCATGTTTGCCTGGAGTCCAGGGTTTTTCCCAACTCTTCCACATCACAATGACTCCCAGGAGCTCTGGGAAGTTGATCCAATGTCCCTTTGTAGTTTGAGAGACGTGGAATGGGCTACCCCTTCATTGACCCAGGAAAATGGGCTGTGAGCTTTTAGCTTTCTGCCCTGAGCCTCTCCTCAGAGGCAGGTCATCCAGGCCTCTGGCCTCAGGGATGACCTTGCTGAGCAAAACAGGCCAATTTGGGTGTGGGTCTCTTTCAGGGAAGGACATAGGCATCTCTTTGATCACCATCCTATGTGTTGATTTCCTTGTTTCCAACAGGCTCCCCACTTCCCAAGGTGAGCCCAGACCCCTGGCTGGAAGAAACATGAGGGCCTTGTCATGTCGTCAAGGGACAGGGCTGTGGAGATCCCATGGAGAAGTCACTTGAAAGACACCTGCCTGACCCTCTGGTCTGCTCTTCCTTGTTATGAATCTGCCTTTGTTCGCTGGGCTCATGGGGCAAAAAAACAGTCTGTGGCAGAGCCTGATAAGCAAAAGCAAGGTCCTCATGGCCCTCACTCCTGCCTGCAAGGGGATTTCCTCCAGCCACAATGATTCTTCTGTGTCATTGAGCTTTGCCACATCCCTGGAGAGGTGCGTCTCCTTCCCATATGGGATTGTGCAGCCTTGACGTTCTGCCTGAACTTACCAACAATCTCCTGTGTGTCTACGATGACCCGTGGGGCGAAACGTCTCTTTGGGTTAGCTTGAGTGCCTGCACTGAAAGCACCTGAGAGCCAACCTGAAGTGTCCCTCATAGCTGAATTTGACCGTGACTGGTGGCCACACTCACCGTGAAGAGGACAATGTGACAAAGGCAATCTGAGTGACACAAACCCACTTAAAATCTCCCTCCACAGTAGCCCTAGACCTCTGAGTTAATTGGCCTTATGAAGCTGGGAAACAGACGAATCGTCCCAGGAGGGCTGGGATATACTGAAATATATTTTTCTTAGAGCACTAGAGCTCTCAATCCCAACGTGCAAGAAGTCAGTCAGGGGAGGCCGGAAGCCAGCTTGGCTGTCAAGACCTCTGAGCCAAACTAAACCACAAAAGCAAAAGGATACACATCCTGAGGAGATTACAGGGATATGGCCCGGGAGTGCAAGAAGGGCATCAGCAAAGCCAAGGCACACGTGGAGCTGACCTTGCAAGGGACAAGACAAATAACAAGAAGGGTTTCTTCAGGTGCATAGGACAACAAAGGAAGATGAAAGAAACTGCACCGCCTCCCTCCAGATGAGCGAAACAGAAGACCGGGCTACAACCGACATGGAGAAGGCAAAGGTACTCAATAACTCTTTGGCCTCAGTCTTCACAAGCACGTCCTCTAGCCACGCCACCCAACTCACAGAATCCAAAGGCAGGGATTGGGAGAATGAAGTACCACACGCCGCAGAAGGACAGGTTCAAGACTATCTAAAGAACCTGAATGTGCACAGGTCCATGGGGCCTGAGGAGATGCATCCGAGGATCCTGAAGTAATGGCAGAGAAGTTGCTAAGCCACTATCCATCACTTTTGAAAAGTCGTGGCAGACCGATGACATTCCCAGTGACTGGAAAAGGGAAACATAATTGCCATTTATAAAAAGTGAAAAAAGGAGGATCTGGGAAAATACAGGCCCGTCATTCTCACCTCTGTGCCCAGCAAGACGATGGAGCAGATCCTCCTGGAAACTATGCTATGGGACATGGAATACAGAGAGGTGAATGGTGACAGCCAACATGACTTCACTAAGGGCAAACAGTGCTTGAAATTTTAGTGGCCTCCTAAGACAGAGTTACAACATTGATGGGTAAGGGAAGAGCGACTGATGTCATCTACTTGTGCGAAGCATTAAATACGGTCCCCGCACAACATCCTTGTCTGTAAAATGCAGAGATAAGGATTTGGCAGGTTGACCACTCGGTACATAAGGGATTGGCTACACGGTCGCGCTCAAAGAGCTGTGGAAAACAGCTAGATGTCCAGGTAGAGAACGGTGACCAGTGGTGTACCTCAGGGGTCCGTACTGGGACCAGTATTATTTAACAACTTTGGCAGGGACATGGACAGTGGGATTGAGTGCCCCCTCAGCATGTTTGCAGTGACACCAAACTGAGTGCTGTGGTTGATACTCTAGAGGGAAGGGACGCCATCCAGAAGGACTTTGACAGGCTAGAGAGGTGGGCCTGTGTGAACCTCACTAAGTTCAACAAGGCCAAGTGCAAGGTCCTGAACTTGGGTCGGGACAATCCCAAACATGGGTACAGGTGGGCCATGAGTAGATTGAGAGCAGCACTGCGGAGATGGACTTGGGGGTGTCGGTGGATGAAAGACTGAATATAAGCCCGCAATGCACTCTCGCAGCTCAAAAAGCCGATCGTATTCTGGGCTGCATGAAAAGCAGTGTGGCTAGCAGGTTGATGGAGGTGATTCTCCGCCTCTGGTATGGTATGAAAAGGGAGTACTACATTTGAGATAAAAGAGGCTAGGGCTTAATCATCAGCAAGGCCTTGACAAGCAGCAAATACTAGGTGTTTAAATGCTTCATGAGCAAGGAATGTTTGTGACGCTGCAGGGCCCTGGGACACAGCATAAAAGCTTGCGCTGCTCCAGGCTCTGCATCCTCCTCTCTTGCCATCCCTTTCCTCGAGGAACAAGGTAAGCCTGAGTCCGCTCCATCTCTCCCTGTGGTCTGAACTGCTGTCATGGTGGCTACTCAGGTTGATACTTGGGCTGCGTCAGCTTGGCCCTGCAATGGAAATGTTCTAGGGCTGTAACCTCTTTCCCTTTTGGTGGAGGTGGCTGGGCAGAGCTGGGAAGAGGGGGGTTCTTTCAAGCAGAAGGGGATCAGTGGGGCTCAGCTGCAGGGAGATCTGCTTGGTAGAATTTCCACCTGCAGCAGATGGTCTCTACCCAAATGGCCAAGTGTATCCAGTGCCTTCTTCAATGCAGCGATGCCTGTTCTGGAGATGGGGTATGATCAGTCTTTGCATGAGTGCTTTGAACCCACTGTGCTGGGTCCAGTCCCATAAGTGGATGAGCCTTCCTGTACCATGCTACTTGGAGAGCACAATGAGTGCCGTGAGAGCTGTAGGCACAGCACGTGTTTTGAATAGGTGATATCTGACAGAGCTATTCAACCCAGCCATTGCATCAATCTTCACCTGTGCTATTGCACAAGGAACTGCAGAAGGAGGTCCTGGTGGAATCAGCAGCCAGTTACGCACAGCTCTGCTCCTAGTCCTTCAAATCTCGCCCTAAGGCGAGATATCATGCCTGTGGGCAAGTTGGCAAGATCAGCTGCAGGCCCTCTCTGGACATGGAGCTAGACATGGAGATGGAGGGCAGCAAAGTGGATCTTGAGAAAGAGCTGAGGAAAAGAAAGACAGACTGATATTGGGGTCCATATTTGCTATGTGTTTCAGGTTGGCCTCCCTCACCAAGAGATGTCTTGCTTCAGACCCTGTCTCCCACGCCCCTGCGGTGCCTCTGGCCCAACCCCACTTGCAAGCAGCTGCAGTGAGCCCTGTGTCGCCCGCTGCGCTGACTCGACGGTGGCCATCGAGGCCTCCCCGGTGGTGGTGACCCTGCCGGGCCCCATCCTCACCTCTTTCCCTCAGAGCACAGCCGTGGGATCCTCTCTGTCAGCTGCTGTTGGGAGCTCCCTGAGTGCCGGTGGGGTTCCCATCTCTTCTGGAGGCTCCCTTGGTCTGGGGGGGTCAGGGCTGTGTCTGCCTCCACCCCGCTGCAATCTGAACTGCTGAAGCCTGCGGATCATCCCCTTTGCAGCAGGAAGAAACACAGGGATCCTGTAGCAGCAGGAGAGTGGCTATGGCTGGCAGATGGGCTGGGTGTCCTCATCCCACCTGGCAGGAGGGACCTGTGCCCACTGCTCCTCGCTGCATAGCAGGCCTCGCCATTCCTCCTCTGGCTATGCTTTGAGTTCCTCGAGAAAGGGCTCATGCTCTTCTGCTTTGATGAAACTCCTGCTGACAAGGGGGAGGGTGCTGGAGTTAGGGACTGCTCTTGGTGGGCTGGGATTGCCACCAGGGAGAGCAGAATGGGAAAAAGCATTTTGGTGTGGATCTTGTCCTTGGGAAATGGGCCAATCTCTGTGACTCCCTGAGCCCTGTAGACGTGTTTCTTGGTCTCTGTTCTGTGCCACTGCATTTGCTCCTTCTCATTAAAGACTTTGTGCAGCATAGCTGGAGACTTGTGGTGGTTTGTTCTCCTCCCCCCTGAGTTGGCCAACGCCTCTGCAAGGAAGTGCGAGAACCTGTGTAAGTCACTGCCCATGGCAGGGATTGTGTCCCCTAGCATTGGGCACTGCCAGTTTTGGGTGGAGCTCTATGAACTGATAGCAGAGCACCAAAAATTAGCAAGCAGCCAAGAGAAATACAGAAAAGCCTCAGAGAAATGGATAGAGCAAGTAACAATGGACAGGGGTGGAAATACACGTAATGCCACACACAGTAGTCCTGGTTTACTGTTTTACTGTGAGGGTGGTGAAACATGGGAAACGGTTCCCCAGGGAGTCTTGCGGAGTCGCCATCGTTGAATGGATGTCCAACATCCAACCAGACAAGGCCATGAACAGCCTCCTCTACTTGACCCTGCTTTGAGCCGGGCTTGGACTGCATCATCTCCATCACAACATCTGTTGTGTGATTTGGTGAGCCACTGCTGCATGTCCTCATCCAGGAGCAGCCATCAAGAACAAGGGAGCATAGAGGGGACAGGGCCCAGTACTCAGGTGTGGTGGGCACAGGGCAGGAGAAGGGACACTGATGTCTGTCCCAGGGCTGGGAGTATGGGAAAGAAGGAAGATCACGAGTGACGCAACAGCAAGGCAAGGGGATAATGTGTAAGCACAACGAGGAAAGCTCCGAGGGAGCTAGAAGCTTGAGGTCCCATTGAGATTTGAACTCAGATGGCTGGATTCAGAGTCCAGAGTGCTCACCATTACACCGCAGGACCTCCTGGACACCTGCTCTCTTTTCCCTGCGGCCACCCTCGCTGAGCCACATGCTCCTGGCTGAGCCTGCCAGTGTCTCCATCTCCCTGGCCATCACCAAGCGCAGCCTTCCTCCAGGGCCACTGGGCCCTCTAGTCACAGGGCCTTTTAAGGGAGCGGTAGACCCCTTTGCTCAAGCTTGCCATGCCCTCTCTTACAAGACCCAGGCTGAGAGAATCTTGCTTTCTCCTGATTAGATCTGGTTATGAAGTTTCCAGCAGAACCTCTTCAACGTTGCACCTCACAGAGTACATTCATGGCCCAGCAGTCAGTGGTTTGATGCTTGCACGTGCGGTCTCTGCTGCTGCTTCCTTTTACCCCTGTGTTGGACAGCCTGTCACTCTGCCTGGGTAAGTTACTGCCTCTCCTGTTTCTCACCTTGTAGCTCATACTAAGCAGCCATTAGCCAGATATCCTTGTAGTCCTAGCTGAGCTCCTGACCTTGCCGAATAAGACGACCCAGAGAGAGGGCAGGGGATGAGGTTCAACAGAGGGAAGAGCTGGCAGGAGGACCCAAAGCAGCTTGTGCTGGGTTTCACAAGCTGGACTGCCTTCCCCTGCTAAGATAGTCCTGGCTGACATGAAACCCTGGTCCTTTCTTCTAGGACACGCTTGCCCCTTCTGCCCCAGCTTGGCCTCTGTGAGAATGCTGTTTTCTCTCCCCAGTCTGCTCCAGACTCAGGTACATTTCACTGTGAGCCTGACGGAGCTTTTCCTCATGCCCTGGGACCACCACACTGCCTGCTCAAGAAGGATCCATGCAAAAGTTGCAATAGTGCTATCCTCCTTCTGCCAAGGTTTGAGTCAGTGTATTGTGAGCAAGGCCCTTCCTCCCAGCAGTCAGACAGGAGGAAACACATGTAGGGACACTCTAGCGGATCTCAGACTTAGCGCGGGACACTGAGGACACAACCTCCTGGTGCCTTTGGACTGCTTGAAGCACTGGTCTGGCATCCAGTATTTCTGAACCCACAGGACAGGCCGCGCTGTCATCCCCAAGCCTAAGATACCAAACAGCAGGTTACATTCCGAGAGGGCATGAGAAACACCCAGTCACTGAAGAAGGGTTAAATCTCTACAGATTCACAAATCTGAAAGCATGTCCCGGAGAAGCAGCATTGCTGATGGCTTTTTTCCTCAATCCCTGGGATCCGCAGGCCCGAGCAGGGTGGGAGGAGTGTTTGGGAACAGCAAGAGCAGGGACCAATCTCTGAAGGTCTTGCAAAGAGCTGGAGGGACCCCCACCTCTAGGGGCTGGAGCACAGGGAAAGGGACAGCCCTTTCCCATACAGATGCTGTGCCACTGCAAAAGGAGGGATGTCCCTTCTAGGGCTGAGACAGTGTTTCTCCAAGCAATGGAGGGTGTTCCTGGGGCTCTGCTAGTCTCACCCAGCACTCAGGCAGAAAGGATTCTGGGCCAGTGGGTTGTGTGGGCCAGCGCAGGCAGCTTCCTTGCTCAGGGCACTTTGTCCTTGGTTTCCTTCCTGGCAGCACTGCCTGCTGGGGTTGCCGTGGTCCCCAGCCCGTTTGCTTCCCCAAGGTCATGGCAAATGTTCCTTCCACTGTAGCCTCAAATGCTGCTCCTCCCTGGGGGACACTGCGGGGAGGACACTTTGTGCCCCCCTTACAAGTTTCAGGGGTCAGCCAGAGATCACCCAAAGCTCCCCAGCACCTGGGAGCTGCAGCTCAGGCTAGGCTGACCCACACAGGAAGCCACGTCACTCCTGGGTCGTGCACTGGCGAGGTCTTTCTGGCTGAGGATAGGCCTCGGCAAGCCAGAGAGCCACCTTCACAGAATCACAGAATCACTAAGGTTGGAAAAGACCTGTAAGATCATCAAGTCCAACCTTAAAAAAACAAACAAACAAACAAAAAAACCCCACAAAAACCAAACCACAACACAGCAAAAAACAACCCACCCAACACCACACAGCACCATGCCCATCAAGCCACATCCCAGAATGCCACATCCACAGGCTCCTTGAATACCTCCAGGGAGGGTGACTCTACCACCTCCCTGGGCAGCCTATTCCAATGTTTCACTACTCTCTCAGTAAAGAACTTTTTCCTAATATCTAGCCTGAACCTCCCCTGGCGCAACTTGAGGCCATTTCCTCTAGTCCTGTCACTAGTCACCTGGGAGAAGAGACCAACACCCACCTCTCTGCAACCTCCTTTCAGGTAGTTGTAGAGAGCGATAAGGTCTCCCCTCAGCCTCCTCTTCTCCAGGCTAAACAACCTCAGCTCCCTCAGCCGCTTCTCATAAGACTTGTGTTCCAGACCCCTCACCAGCTTCGTCGCCCTTCTCTGGACACGCTCCAGCACATCAATGTCTTTCTTGGAGTGAGGGGCCCAAAACTGAACACAGTATTTGAGGTGCGGCCTCACCAGAGCCGAGTACAGAGGCATGATCACCTCCCTGCTCCTGCTGGCCACACCATTTCTGATACAAGCCAGGATGCCGTTGGCCTTCTTGGCCACCTGGGCACACTGCTGGCTCATATTCAGCCGGCTGTCAATCAACACCCCCAGGTCCTTTTCTGCGGGGGAGCTTTCCAGCCACTCGTCCCCAAGCCTGTAGCGTTGCCTGGGGTTGTTGTGGCCAAAGTGTAGAACCCGGCACTTGGCCTTATTGAACTTCATCCGGTTGGCCTCGGCCCATCGATCCAGCCAGTCCAGATCCCTCTGCAGAGCCTTCCTACCCTCAAGCAGATCAACACTCCCTCCCAACTTGGTGTCGTCTGCAAACTTGCTGAGGGAGCACTCTATCCCCTCATCCAGATCATCAATAAAGACATTAAATAAGACCGGTCCCAAAACTGAGCCCTGGGGGACTCCACTTGTGACCGGCCGCCAGCTGGATTTCACCCCATTCACCACAACTCTCTGGGCTCGGCCATCCAGCCAGTTTTTTACCCAGCGAAGAGTGTACCTGTCTAAACCACGAGTCGCCAGCTTCTCCAGGAGAATACTGTGGGGAACAATGTCAAAGGCTTTGCTGAAGTCCAGGTAGACAACATCAACAGCCTTCCCCTCATCCACGAGGCGGGTCACCTGGTCATAGAAGGAGATCAGGTTGGTCAAGCAGGACCTGCCTTTCATGAACCCATGCTGGCTGGGCCTGATCCCTTGGTTATCCTGCACGTGACCCGTGAGCGCCCTCAAGATGAGCCTCTCCATAACCTTCCCCGGCACCGAGGTCAGGCTGACAGGCCTGTAGTTCCCTGGATCCTCCTTCCGACCCTTCTTGTAGACGGGCGTCACGTTGTCTAGCCTCCAGTCATCCGGGACCTCCCCCGTTGACCAGGACTGTTGATAAATGATGGAGAGTGGCTTGGCAAGCTCCTCCAACAGCTCCCTCAGCACCCTTGGGTGGATGCCATCAGGCCCCATAGGCTTATGAGTGTCCAGGTGGCATAGCAGGTCGTTAACTGCTTCCTCCTGGATCATGGGGAGCCTATTTTGCTCTCCATCCCTGTCATCCAGCTCAGGGAGATGGATACCCTGAGGATACCTGGTGTGGCTCTTAAAGACTGAGGCAAAGAAGGCATTAAGTACCTCAGCCTTTTCCTCATCCTTCGTGACAATGTTCCCCGCCGCATCCAGTAGAGGATGGAGATCCTCCTTGGCTCTCTTTTTGTTGTTAATGTATTTATAGAAGCTTTTTTTGTTGTCCCTCACGACTGTGGCCAGGTTGAGCTCTAGCTCGGCTTTCGCCTTCCTAATTCCCTCTCTGCATGACCTAACGAGGTCCTTGTATTCTTCTTCACTTGCCTGCCCCTTCTTCCAGAGGTGGTAAGTCCTCTTTTTTTCCCCGAGCCTCAGCATAAGCTCCTTGTTCAGCCAGGCCGGTCGTCTTCCCCGCTGGCTCTTCTTACGGCACATGGGCACTGCCTGCTCCTGCGCCTTCAAGATTTCCTTCTTGAAGAAGGTCCAGCCTTCCTGGGCCCCTTTGCCCTTCAGGACCGTCTCCCAAGGGACCCTCTCAACCAGTGTCCTGAACAGGCCAAAGTCTGCCCTTCGGAAGTCCATGGTAGTGGTATTGCTGACCCCCCTCCTTACTTGGCTAAAAATTGAAAACTCTATCATTTCATGGTTGCTAAGCCCAAGACGGCCTCCGACCTTCACTTCTCCCACCAGACCCTCTCTGTTCGTAAACAGCAGGTCAAGCAGGGCACCTTCCCTTGTAGGCTCGCTTACCAGCTGCATGAAGAAGTTATCTTCCACACACTCGAGGAACCTCTGGGACTGTTTCCTCTTAGCTGTGTTGTACTTCCAGCAGACATCCTGTAAGTTGAAGTCCCCCACAAGAGCAAGGGCTTGCGACTGTGAGACTTCTGCCAGTCGCTTGTAGAACGCTTCATCGGCCTCTACGCCCTGGTCGGGTGGTCTATAACAGACCTCCAGCAGGATATCCGGCTTGTTGGCCTTCCCCCTCATCCTTGCCCATAAGCATTCAACCCCGTCATGACAATCATCGAGCTCTATACAATCAAAGCACTCCTTGACGTACAGAGCCACCCCACTGCCTCTCCTTCCTTGCCTATCCCTCCTGAAGAGCTTATAGCCCTCCATCGCAGCACTCCAGCCATGCGAGTCCTTCACACAGGGGAAGCCCCCTCACCTTCTCTTGAACCCACACCTCCCAGGGAGACTGCAACCTGAATAGAGCACCTTAGACTGCTCCATCTAATGCTTCTGCTAATGCGGCCTCTGCTGCTCCTCCCTTAGCGACTGCTAGAGGCAGCCCAGCTCAGCCAGCCTCCTCCTGGCACTGCTGCAGGGGGAGCTGGCTCCTGGGAGAGCTCTTGCCCTGCTCCCACCAAGGGCCGCTGGCAGCTGATCGCAGCTCCTACACGCACTTCAGACCACACAGTACCCAGCACAGGGGCAGCATCTCACAAGGCCAAGGCAGTCCTTCATGTGAGCAAGCAAAGGAACCGTCAGCAAATTATGGCTCTGCACATGCCAACATCTGGACAAGGGGCTCCAGGCACACATCTGCCTTTCCCATGACTTCCTCCATTCCCTCCAGAGCCTCAGGAGATGGGAAGACAAACACTTGGCCTGCAGTGCTGCCTTGTGGATGGCTCCTGGGGCAACAAGGGTGCTTCCTTCTTCCCTGCTCGGGACCGGGAAGGCTGGGCAAGGAGGGCTCTGCCACACCAGCCCCTGGGGGAATGCTGTGCCTGTCTCAAGGAGTCAGTGTGTGGGAAAGGGGCTGGAGAGTCAAGGCAAAAGGACAGGAGATGCAACACCAAGTGCTGAGCTCCAGTTCCTGTGGGGAAGAGGCTCACTTACTGCCCATGGTGCAGAGGAAGGAGGGCACAGCTGGAAGGCAGCTATGCTCACCACTATACCACCAACGCACCTGTGGGCATTGCTGCCTCCTGCTCCTGCTCCTCAGAGTCTGGCTGGCCTCCTCCTTCCAGACCCCTGCACACGTAAATAACCTCAGCTGCTAGGCTGTGTGTGTTTTCTGTGTGGGTAAGACATTGGCTAGGCAATCCCAAGCTGCAATAGCTGCCGACTAGGGGAGATCCGTATCAGGTTTGGAGCAGGACACTGGACAAACCAGGACTGAGGTGCAGGCATGGACTCTGCACAGGCCTATGGTACAGCCCAGGGTCCGAGGGAACTGCTGGGTGCATGTGGGAGGGAAGGGGTCTGTGTCCAGCACTGGTCTCCAGCCCTAAGCAGCTAGAGGGAAAGAAAAGGATAGGGCTGTCTGTCTCGATTCATGCTTGATTCTCACGTAGTGAGAAACAAATAGACAAACATAAACCACCGCCTTACCTCTGCCCTGTCCCAGGCTCAACTTTACTCCTTCACACTGGTCTCCTTTACCTGCCCAAGCGGGATGCATCTTCCCTCCACTCTTTCCCACTTTTTTTGTTCAGTCCGGCTCTGTCTGTCTAGTGTTTTCTGTCCTTTCTGGAATATGTTTTCACAGAGGTGCTGGCTCAGCTGTGTCGTGCAGTGGGACCACTGTGGAGCTGGAACCGGCTGGTTTCCACACAGGGCAGCCCCTCTACCTCGTTTCACAGAGGTCACGCTGCAACAACCCCTAACCCTTCCACTACCGACTCCTAGCCACATATAGTCAAAACAGTGCCCATTGGAAATACCTGCTCAGCCCTGCTCCTGGCTGGACCCACAAGTGGGCAAGGCAGCAAACAGACTAGGATGGAGACAAAGCCCAGATGGTCAAGTTGATCGCATTAGTGTTTCCCAGAGTAGCACCAGCCTTGTCCTCCTCCCCACCTGCAGATTCCTGGAGGTCCCCTCCTGTGGCTGGCAAGTTGGATTGAGCTCCCTGGTGGGAAAGGAGAAAGACCTGTGTCCCCAGGACACCCACTGCCTTGTGGGGAAAGCTCTGCCTGCTGCTCCACACCCACCAGTCTGCCTTGCTGAGGGTCACTTTGGGAGTGCTGGCTGCTAAGGCAGCAATAGGAGAAAGCAGGGGGGCAGTGGCAGAGAGAAGGGGCTGAGAGAAGAGGAGGGCCACGTGCGAGGGTGCCCAGAGAGCTAGAGCAGGGCATGTTCAACCTTGCTGGGAGAGGCAGCAGCTGTCAGGAGCAGGGGAAAAAGGAATTAGCAGAGGATGGTTTCGATCCATCAACCTCTGGGTTATGGGCCCAGCACGCTTCCGCTGCACCACTCTGCTCCCCCCAGCACTTTAGCTGGGACCTCCCAGAGCCCTGCCTGATGCTCCCTGGCACTGCCAGCACTCATGCCACCTTCACTTCGTCTATCCCGTGCCCTCAGCGGGACAAGAACATTGTCTCCCTGGAAAGTTCACCTGCTTTGGGCCTGTGGTGAGTAGCATGAGGGCCTTACTTTGCCCTTCTCCCCACATCTCCGGCCCATAGCCCTGGATGGGGATTTTCTCTTTGACCTCCCAAGCTGGCTCACAGGTGAAGAAGGAAACCCCGGAGCGAGGGGTCAGCCTTGTTTCTTTGCAGGGTGGAGAGGAGCTGCTCTCCAGTGAGCTGATGAGGGCTGCAACCCTGCCCAGAAATGCAGCTCCCAGGGGCGTGCAGGTCTGTGCTCGGCATAAAAGTCAGATCTTTGCTGGCTGAGGAGGGAGACAAGGACGCTGTAGCATAGAATTACCAAGGCAAATAATTCTCTTATTATAGCGATGCACATAGCCGTGCCCCAGCATATTGCGTGGAGATCCCCAATATAGAGGAAATCAGGGTTTATGTATATTTACAATACAGTTGTGTTGACCAAAGAAATTACTCATGTTAAGGGTTCAGCTAATCAGATACTATTGCTCACTAAATCAGTATGTGCTTCTCCCGGGCAGGTGGTGCAGATGTATGATCAGCGGGGTCTTAATCTTCATTGTTCTAAGCTAACATCCTGTTCTGGTGGAGGGGTTTCATACTAGATTCAGGTAGATTGCTGTTCTGGGCGTGGTTATATAGCTGGAGTTTTCTTTGAAAGACAAATCTCGGATTGTTTTATAGTCCGTATGGGTTGTTCTCAGCCAGTGAGAGCCAGTTTAGGTTTGGTCTTCAGGTCACGTGGACCCTGAGGTAAAAGGTCTTATTCCTAGGCAGATGTTTTTCTTCTAAGCAAGTTGTATAGCTGTTAGCGCCTTGCCTTTCACACCAGCTGCAAAGGCCTTGCCCTTCACACCAGCTGTGAAGGTCTTTCCCTGCCTGTGCTGTGCTGTGATCCCCCACAGCTCCAGACTTGTCCTCTTCCTGGCGCAGCCCTGCCCTTGCTGCTCCCTGACAGCCAAGGGCTGCCCCTGCCACCATGCAGTGTGCCAGGGAGTCAGAGAAACCCCAACCCCTCCTCTCCCTGCCTGGTATGGATCCTGCCCTGTCCAACACTGCTGGGGGTGGAGGTGGCTCCCAGCCACCCCAGGGCAGGGCTGGATGAGCTGGACTGCCTGGTGCCCTGTCTTAAATGCTGCAAGGCATCCCAGGAAGGCTCTGGGCAGCCTGAGCTGGTAGAGCCTCTCGGTGAGTCTCCTCCTGCCACTTGCCTCCTGCTCCACACCAGTCTGCCTTCATGACACCTAAAGTGAGGGGCACTTTGTGAGTGCTGGCAAGGTGTCAGATCGATGAGGTGTCTTCCCTTCACCTTCAGCAATGAGGGCCATGTTGTGCAGGCTCTCTCTGGAGATGAGCTGCTGCAGTTTCAGGTGTAGGGAAGACAGCTGCTGGGGCTGTGCTGCTTGGGAAGTCAGGTGAGATCAGGCTCAGCAACCAACAAGAGTGGACCTCTTTTCATGGCTCATACTCAGCACCTGTCCATTCTCTTCCCCATCCACCCAGGAATTTCCCATCCATCCAGGAATTTCCCATTCATCCAGGAATTTCGGGGGTGGGGGTCGAGGACAAGTGCTCTAGGCAAAGGTGTTTTCATTGTCTCCCTGGGCAGCAGGCACAGTGTGGAGCTGAGTCCCAGGGCTGCAGCCTGGTCAATTTTAGGGAGCCCAAAAAGGAGACTGCACCCCGTAGTTGGCAGGATTCGAACCTGCGCGGGGAAACCCCAATGGATTTCTAGTCCATCGCCTTCACCACTCGGCCACAACTACCTGCTCCAGCCCTCTCTACCCTGCTGCTCACATGCCCTCTGCAATGACACCTGGCTCCCTGGGAGTTTCAGGGCCAGGCTTCACTCGAAGCTCTGCAGCTGGGACCTTCATGGAGCATGACAGCCACATAGAGCCAGGTTTTCAGAGGCCTTGACAGGTGGAATCCCAGGGACTGTCTGGCTGGCCTATCCCAGAGAGTCATGGTGAGTGGAGCGAAATCCAGTTGGTGGCTGGTTTACAAGCGGACTCCCCCAGGGCTCAGTTTTGGGGCTGCTCTTGTTTAATATCTTTATCAATGATCTGGATGAGGGGATCGAGTGCTCCCTCAGCAAGTTTGCAGACGACACCAAGTTCGGTGGGAGTGTTGATCTGCTTGAGGGTAGGAAGGCTCTGCAGAGGGATCTGGACTGGCTGGATCGATGGGCCAAGGCCAATTGTATGAGGTTAAACAAGGCTGGTTTTTGCTGGTTGATGGTTTGACTTGATGATATTACAGGTCCCTTGAACCCTTGAACAAAAACTACGACACCTTCCATGCAGGTTGTTGTTGTTGTGGAGAGGGAATGGCCTGGGAGAGTGCAAGAGATACATGGAAAGGACAAAGTGGAGCCTGGCTGAGGAAAAGTGAGGAGGGTGAAGGGAGAATAAATGGGAGGTGTGGATGAGTTAGAGGACAACAGGAGGGAGTTTGTTTTGGTGCAACAGGTTTGTCTAGATCTTTTTGCCAGCACTGGCAAAACAGGCAATTTCCATCACCAGATGAAAGGAGCTCCAATTCCCTTTTGGCTCTGGAGCAGGAATATTTGGAAAATGACGTTGAGGAATTGGTGTGAGGAGGTGGTACATGTGGCAGTGCCTGCCTGCATGCAGATCAAGGGTGGGAGGTGGTTGCAGTGAAGAGGGTGAGCACTAGGAGTGGCTTCAGGAAGTGTGAGCATAGCTGCCTTCCAAGCAGTTGACCTGGCTTCGATTCCTGGCCAACACAGGGAAAATTTTCTTCAGCCCAGCTCCATGGTTCCTTGACAGCTTCTCGGGCTCAGGAACCACACAGCTTTCTCTGGGGGATTCAAGCTGCTCCCCTCACCTCCCTGCAGCCTTGAGACCAACTGAGACCAGTGCTTTCTGCCTGCTGGGAGGGCTGCAGGCTGGGCTTCTGACTGTGGTGCTGTTAGAGGAGCCAGGAGAGAGGGATTTCTGGCCTGGCCCAGAGCTAGTCCTGCTGCTGCTGCTGGTTGCACCTGGCAAGGAAAGCATGCGGCCGTGGCCGGGTACAATATATACAAGATCAATAATGCCTAGCTGGTTGTCAAGGGACACACTGCTTCATGAAGACAGGTATACAATTTGGGGGTGTGGGTGGAGGAGGCCTGTTCTTTATGTAATGTCTCAAAGTCACACGGGAGTGAATTTGCTCTCCATCCTCCTCTATCTTTTCAATCTCTCCAGTGCTGCCTGGTCAAACATGGGCTGGTGCCCATGGGGTGCCCTCCACAACCCAGTTGAGCCCACATGTCTGATTTTTCCTGCCACCTCATTGATCCTCACCACAAACCACATATTGTGCATCACTTCCCTTCCTGGCACAAACATCACTCTCAGGAGATGCCACATTGCCTTGTCTCCTGGTGCATTCCTTTACACCCTGTACCACCATCCTCTCCCCATCCCACCCCTCCACAGGAGTACAGCAACCAGCTGTAGCCATGTTTGCCTGCAGATGATCAAAGTGGTCCAGTCTTCTTTCCTTCAGCGGACAACAGGCAGCCTGGCGGGGAGACAAACCCATGGAAGAGTGTTGTCATCTCAGACCAGTTCATGAGCCCACTTCTGTCCTCTGCCAGGGGGTACTCAGGACAGGCAGTGAAAAGTCACTGCTTTCTCACCATACATGCAAAGCCCCCTGGGTACACTGCCAGAAGAAATGAGGTCAGCTCCCAAGTGCTTTCAGTGGCGGGGCTCAACATTGACCCCGAGAGATATCACAGGGCCGTGATGACCAGATTACAGACTCATGCTCCATTTCTCTGAGGCTTTTTAGCCTTTCTCTTGCCTGCTTCCTTATTTTTGATCATCTGGTCTCAGTTCAGCGAGCTCCATCCAGAAATGGTGGTGAGCTCAGCATAAAGGCCGATACTCTTCCTTGCAGATCAAGAAGCTAACTGAGGGAGGAGGAGAACAAACCAGCACGAGTCTCCAGCTATGCTGCACAAAGACTTTAATGAGAAGGAGCAAATGCAGTGGCACAGAACAGAGACCAAGAAACACGTCTACAGGGTTCAGGGCAAAACAGAGAATGGCCCATTTCCCATTTCCTTTCACAGGTCAATGGATCAAAACCATCCTAACTGTGTTTCCCCCCACTCCCCGCAGCCGCTGCCTCTCCCTTACTTCTTAGAGTAAGTGTTAACCTGCACTGCTGTGACTCCATCTCTCTGGGCACCCATGGCCATGGCCCTCCCACACCCTCAGCCCCTTCTCTCTGCACTCCCAAAGTGCCCCTCAGCAAGGCAGACTGGTGGGTGTGGAGCAGCAGGCAGAGAACAGCACAGCACAGAGCTCTCCCCACAAGGCAGTGGGTGTCCTGGGGACACAGGTCTTTCTCCCTTCCCATCAGGCAGCTCAATCCCCAGCTTCCCAGCCACAGGAGGGGACCTCCAGGAATCTGCAGCTGGGGAGGAGGACAAGGCTGGTGCTAGCTCAGGAGACACCAATGAGATTGACTCAACCACCTGGGAGCTTTCTCTGTCCTAGTCTGCTGCTGTGCCCACTTGCAGGTCCAGCCAGGAGCAGGGCTGAGCAGGTATTCCCAGTGGGCACTGTATTGGCTATATGTGGCTAGGTGTTGGTAGTGGAGGGCAGAGGGGGAGCTGCTGGGTGGCCTCTGTGAGAAGAGGTAAGGGGCTGCCCTGTGCCACACACAGCTGGTTCCAGCTGCCTCCACAACACTGAGCCATCTGCAAAGCTTGTGGCATCTGCAGCACCCATGCTGGAACTGGTAGATGTTCCTGAAGGGACTGTGACCTGTGGAGAAGCCACGCCAGTGAAGAATTTTCCTGACAGGCCTGAAGTGTGTGGATGAGCCCATGCTGAAACAGATATTCCTGTTTAGAACTGCAGCACATAGAGAACCCATGCTGGAGTAGTCTGCGGTGAAGGACTGTAGTTGAGCCTGGTAAAAGTGGGAGGAATGGTGTTGTCTTATTTGTCTTTCATTCCTCACTACACAAAACTACACATGGCCTGATCCATTTCTTCCCTTCTGGCTGCTCTGGACTAGAATTGAGTGCTGGACACACCCCCTCTGTCACTCCCACACTCACGTCCGCTGAACAGCAGGTCCACTGAAGCCTGCGCCTGACAGTAGATTTGTGCAGCGTGCATGCCTGGAGCCCAGGGCCTGTTTGTCCGGTGTCGTGCTGCAACCCTGGGCAGTCCCTGATGCCAGTCCACTCTACTCACTGGCTAGTGCTGCTTGAGATTTCCTAGCCAACATCTTACACACACACAGAATCACACACACACACACACAGAAAAAAGGGACTTCAGTCACACAGAAATGTGCAATGGAAAATACCAATCAAATTCTTGTTCTTCCTTTGACTGGAAAAGGTTTCCAGGAAGAGTTGCTTCTTTTCCTTTCCAGGGATCAAGGTGAGGCAGACCAGCTTGCAGTTCCCCAGTTCCTCCTTTGTGCCCTTCTGGAAAATGGAGTGACATTGACTTTCTTCCAGGTCTCAGGAACCTCTCCCACTTGCCATAACCTTTCAAAGACAATTGAGAGGGGTCTCTTCCAGAAGTCCTCCTTGTCTGAGTGCTTTGTGACCTGGCAGCAGGAACATGGCATGGATATCTGCAAGTGAATCCCTGCTACCTGGGCACCTGATGGGTCAGCAGTCAGAACATGGCTTGGATGTTGACTGAGAGGTCACCTCTGCCTCCACAGGATATCCCAGATGCCCAGCTGAGGACAAGGCGTTAGTCCCTCCGGGACTTGCAGTGAAAGCTTTCCTGGGACAGACTTTCCCTCCTCTTCCCAGCCCAGAAACGTCTATAGTCACTGAAAGTGAAATGCAGAGCAGTTGGTGTTCCCTGCACAAACCAGCCCTTGTGCTCTCCATGGAGCCATGGAGCACTCTCAGAGCTCTTGGCTGATGCAGATCAAACCTAGAACTAGGTGCGTTTTAAAGGTGGGATGAAACAACCAGGCTGCGAATAAGATCGAGAAGTGGGCATCCTTGAGTTGTCATTATATGGTCCACATGAAAACTTTTATTCAATGCAATTAAGAAGGAAGCCAAGAACAAAGGCATGGCTGAAAAGGCCCTTTACTGCACACAGTCTTTTCCCCACGACAGTGACTTGAGATGGACTCATGAGCAGGAAACCTACTCACAATAGCCTTGACTCCTACAGATAACCTCCACCCACCAAAAAACACACACAAAGAGAATATTAGGTCTCAGGCTCTGATTATGATTTGCATGGGGTTTATGTGAACCAAAGGGTTTTATTTAAAACAGCAACAGCTGCCAAGAATGATGCAGTCCTAGGCAACATCGGTTGGAAGGCAGCTTGCAGGTGTGTAGACCATGCTCCAGCTCAGTGCAGGGCTAACTGCACAGACTATGGAGGATCCTTGGTGCCTTGTCCAGCTGACTTTTGAAAATCCTGGTGATGGAGAATCCACCTGTTCCAGGGGATCTTTTTCCTGATATCAAATCAACTTTTCCCTTGTTGCCAGATGTGTCTGTGGTCTCATCCTTTCCTTGAGCACCTCCAGGAAGGGACTGCCTCCGCCTTCTCTACAAACCGTGCTTCACACAGTGGAAATCTGCAATCAGTTGCCCCCTCACCTTCTCTTCTCCACACTGAACAAACCAAGATCCCTCAGCATCTCCCTCAATCACCAGTGCTCCGGCAGCCTCCGATCCCACCCTGTGCATGTCATCTCTTCCTGACAGACATGTGCACAGGAAGACCTCTTCTGTGGCTCATACTTCCTGACCACGGTCCATCTGAAAAATGCCACCAGTGCTCGTGCAGCCTGCAGTGGGATGGTGTGGGGTTTCTCTGTCCTGGCAGGAGTGTTGGAGAGACATGCCCCAAGCCTGAGATGGATGTGTGCATGGAATGCCACCTGCTCTGCATTTCACTTTCATGCCAGTTACTAAGAGGCCCTTGTAGGCAGAAGGGCGGGAAGGAGGAGGGAAAGTCTGTCCCAGCACAGCTTTCACTGCAAATCCCGGAGGGAGCCTTCACTCCTACTCCTGGTATTTACTTCCCGTCTGTCTCCAGATCATACCCCATAACCCTGGGATCTTCTCACCAGTGCTGGCACCCTCACTGTCATCTCCTGGAGGCCCACTTGTGGACCTGGGAGGCTCAGCTGTGAGAGCCCCTGGCTGGCAGGGTGGGGACCAGGCCTCAAGCCCCTGTTCAGGTGAAAGCATACCTGTTTTGTGGGTACATGGTTGGAGTGGGTCATCTAGAAAGCTCCTTTCCAACACAAGCTCATTGATGAAAGCTGAGGGGAAGGATCATTGTTCTTCCCTTGGCATTACAGAAGCCACATCTGGATTGGTGTGCCCCTTTTGGTTTGATGTAAGCTGAAGTTTCCTGGACAACACCTCACACACACACACACATAAACACACACTCCCACAAAAAGAGGAGAGCACAGTCACACAGAAATGGGCTACAAATAGTGTAATGAAAAAGCCAATCACTTTCATGTTCTTCATTTGTCTGGAAAGGGTTTTGAGGATGAGTTGCTCCTTCCCCTTCCCAGCGACTGAGGTGAGGCTGGCCAGCCTGCAGTTCCCCAGGTCCTCCTTCATGCCCTTCGTGCCCTTCAGGAAGATAGGAGTGACATCGGCTTCTTTCAGGCCTCAGGAACCTCTCCCAACTACCGTCACCTTTCAAAGACAATCCAGAGTTTCTTCTTCCAGAAGTCCTCCTTGTTGCCTCAGTTGCCAACTCTCAACATAGGGAGCCTATGGCACATGTGCCCGCTGGTCAGCCGCGCTGCATGTGCCATAGCCATCCCATCTATAGGTTTATACACTTTGTACACGCATCATATTACCATAATCCAGCAGTCATGTATCGACCATGCTCCAGCCGATAGCAAGATGTTATAAGGCAAGTAAAATTATGAACTGTGCTTTGTATTCTTTCACCACTGCACGTCCTCCCTGTCCTCCCTCTGTATTGCTCAGACTCTTTATCTCTATGGTCAGTATTTCAAACACTAGGCAATAAACCATCTGTTTTCTTGCGCTGACTGTGGTTTTCTCAGCTATCTACTTCTCACCCAATGTTGCAGTTTTCTTAGTTATCTACTTCTCACCTAGTGTCCATCCACAGACCAAAATTCCACCTTTTACCCCTTCCGTACACAACTTGTGAGTTCCCTTCTACCTCATTCCCTGCTGGTCCAGCAGCAGGTGTGTGGTTTGCATTTTGAATTTAAGGTCACTTCTGTCTCTGCAGCTGATAGGGCACTGTGAAAAAGCAAAACCAACACTAACAAGCTGCAAAAAGTGAAATGCCAGCTGCCTTTCTGGGAAAGGAAGTGAAAGGGGGCGTGGTGCAGCCCTGCAAGAGTCGCCCAAGAGACAGTGACTCCTCTGACAGTGGCAGTGTTCAGAAGTAGATGGGGCAAGGCCCAGAGCTTCCTGAGGTAACTGGGAAGTTTGGTTGGCTTGGAGCAGGAAGTTGTCCCAGAGAACCTCCGAGGTCCTTTCTAACCTTCTGGGGTGCCCTGAGTCTCACGGGCCCTTGATCAGCCACTGAAAGGCAATGCCTTGGAAGGCAGCAGCAGCATGTAATTCCGTAGAAGCACCAGTTGTTTCAGGAATGGTGCTAAAATGTGTGGAAATGCCCTTGAAGAAAGCAGCACTTTGGGAGGAACGAGGCTATGAGTTCTGGTATCCCCGGCACACCTGAGGCCGGGCCACCATGTCCACTGAAGGCCACAGCAGGGTGACTCACGTTTGCCTGGAGTCCAGGGTTTTTCCCAACTCTTCCACATCACAATGACTCCCAGGAGCTCTGGGAGGTTGATCCAATGTCCCTTTGTAGTTTGAGAGATGTGGAATGGGCCACCCCATCATTGACTCAGGAAAAAAAGCTGTGAGCTTTTGGCTCCCTGCCCTGAGCCTCTCCTCAAAGGCAGGTCATCCAGGCCTCTGGCGTCAGGGATGACCTTGCTGAGCAAAGCAGGCCAATTTGGGTGTGGGTCTCTTTCAGGGAAGGACATAGGCATCTTTTTGATCTCCATCCTATGTCTTGATTTCCTTGTTTCCAACAGGTTCTCCACTTCCCAAGCTGAGCCCAGACCCCTGGTTGGAAGAAGCGTGAGGGCCTTGTCATGTCGTCAAGGGACAGGGCTGTGGAGATCCCATGGAGAAGTCACTTGAAAGAGACCTGCCTGACCCTCTGGTCTGCTCTTCGTTGTTATGAATCTACGTTTGTTCCCTGGGCTCATGGGGCAAAAAAACAGTCTGTGGCAGAGCCTGATAAGCAAAAGCAAGGTCCTCATGGCCCTCACTCCTGCCTGCAAGGGGATTTCCTCCAGCCACAATGATTCTTCTGTGTCACTGAGCTTTGCCACATCCCTGGAGAGGTGCGTCTCCTTCCCATATGGGATTGTGCAGCCTTGACGTTCTGCCTGAACTTACCAACAATCTCCTGGGTGTCTACGATGACCCGTGGGGTGAAACGTCTCTTTGGGTTAGCTTGAGTGCCTGCACTGAAAGCGCTTGAGAGCCAACCTGAAGTGTCCCTCATAGCTGAATTTGACCGTGACTGGTGGCCACGCTCACCGTGAAGAGGACAATGTGACAAAGGCAATCTGTATGACACAAACCCACTTAAAATCTCCCTCCACAGTAGCCTGAGAAGTCCGAGTTAATTGGCCTTAGGAAGCTGGGACACAGATGAATTGTTTCGATGCTAGGAAGCATCATGCTCACAGGCGCTGAGTCTGATAGAGGACTTCAACGACCCAGACACAAAGTAATTATTGCAGAGGTCAGGTTTGGAGGTAGCTTGGGCTGCAGCGATCATTCCCTGTTGGAATTCTCAATCTTGAGGGGTACAGGACATGTAAAAAGTCAAGTCAGGACCCTAAAACTCAGAAGGGCAAACTTTTGGCTGTTTAGGGCGGTAGAGTGCGGGAACCCTTGGGAAACTGCCCTCCAAGATAAAGGAGAGGAGGGCTGGGATATATTGTTACATATTTTTCTTAGGGAGCCAGAGCTCTCAGTCCTGACATGCACAAAGTCAGGCAGGGGAGGCAGGAAGCCAGCTTGGCGAAGTCAAGACCTCTGAGCCAAACTAAACCACAAAACCAAAATGCATAGGCAGTGGAGACATCCTGGGGAGATTATACGGATATGGCCCGCGAGTGCAAGGAGGGCATCAGGAAAGCCAAGCCACAGCTGGAGCTGACCTTGGCTAGGGACGTGACAAATAACAAGAAGGGTTTCTTTAGGTACATAGCACAACAAAGGAAGATGAAAGAAACTGCACCCCCCTGAGGAGCGAAACGGGAGACTGGGCTACAACCGACATGGAGAAGGCAAAGGTACTCAACACTGTTTTTGCCTCGTCTTCACAAGCACGTCCTCTAGCCGTGCCAACCAACTCACAGAATCCAAAGGCAGGGACTGGGAGAATGAAGTACCACCCACCATAGGAGAAGAACAAGTTTGAGACCATCTAGAGAACCTGAATGTGCACAAGTCCATGAGGCCTAATGAAATGCATTTGAGGGTCCTGAAGTAATGGTAGAAGAAGTTGCTAAGCCACTATCCACCACATTTGAAAAGTCGAGGCAGACTGGTGACGTTCCCAGTGACTGGAAAGGGGAAGCATAATTGCCATTTTTAAAAAGTGAAAAAAGGAGGATCTGGGGAACTACAGGCCAGTCATTCTCACCTCTGTGCCCAGCAAGATGATTGAGCAGATCCTCCTGGAAACTATGCTACGGGACATGGAATACAGAGAGGTGAATGGTGACAGCCAACATGACTTCACTAAGGACAAATTGTGCCTGAAATTATAGTGGCCTCCTAAGACAGAGTTACAACATTGGTGGATAAGGGAAGAGCGACTGATGTCATCTGTTTGTGCGAAGCATTAAATACTGTCCCCGCACAATACCCTTGTCTCTAAAGTGCAGAGACATGGATTTGGCAGGTGGACCACTTGGTGGATAGGGGATTATCTGCATGGTCACACTCAAGGAGCTGTGGACAACAGCTTGATATCCGGGGTGGAGACCAGTGACCAGTGATGTCCCTCAGGGGTCTGTACTGGGACCAGTAATATTTAACATTTTTGTCAGGGACATGGACAGTGGGATTGAGTGCCCCCTCAGCAAGTTTGCAATGACACCAAGCTGAGTGTTGTGGTTGATACTCCAGAGGGAAGGGATGCCATCCAGAAGGACTTTGACAGGGTAGAGAGGAGGGCCTTTGAGAACCTCATGAAGTTCAACAAGGGAAGTGCAAGGCCCTGCACCTGGGCCAGGGCAATGCCAAACATGGATACAGGCTGGACGATGAGAAGATTGAGAGCAGCAATGCAGAGAAGGACTTGGGGGCTACATCAAAAGCAGTCTGGCTAACAGGTCGATGGAGGTGATTCTCCCTCTCTAGTATGGCATGAAAAGGGAGTACAATATTTGAGATGAAAGAGGCAAGGGCTTAATCATCAGCAAGGCCTTGACAAACAGCAACTACTAGATGTTTAGATGCTTCATGAGCAAGGAATGTTTGTGATGCTGTGGGGCTCTGGGACACAGCATAAAAGCCTGCGCTGCTCCAGGCTCTGCATCCTCCTCTCTTGCCATCCCTTTCCTCAAGGAACAAGGTAAGCATGAGCCTGTTCCATCTCTCCCTGTGGTCTGAACTGCTGTCATGGTGGCTACTCAGGTTGATACTTGGGCTGCATCAACTTGGCCCTGCAATGGAAACGTTCTACAGCTGCAACCTCTTTCCCTTTTGGTAGAGGTGGCTGGGGAAAGCTAGGAAGAGGGGGGTTCTTTCAAGCAGAAGGGGATCAGTGGGGCTCAGCTGCAGGGAGATTTGCTTGGCCAAATTTCAAATTGCAGCAGATGGTCTCTAATGAAATGGCCAAGTGCATCCAGTGCCACCTTAAATGCTGCAATGTTTGTTCTGGAGATGGGGTATGATCAGTCTTACCACTTGTGCTTTAAAACCACTGTGCATGGCCCTATCCCATAAGTGGATGAGCCTTTCTGTACCATGCTACTTGGAGAGCATAATGAGTGCCATGAGAGCTGTAGGCACACTGTGTGTTTTTAAGAGGTGATTTTTGAGACATGTCTTCAACGCAGCCTATTTGCGCTGAGACAATATTATCAGTCTGCAGCTGTGCTATTGCAGAAGGAACTACAGGAGGAGGTCCTGGTGGAATCAGCAGCCAGTTAGGCACAGCTCTGCTCCTAGTCCTTCAAATCTAGCCTTAAGGTGAGATGTCACACCTGTTGTGCGTATTAGCAAGATCAGCTGCAGGCCCTCTCTGGACATGGAGCTAGAAATGGAGATGGAGGGCAGCAAAGTGGATCTTCAGAGAGAGCTGAAGAAAAGAAAGACAGACTGATGTTGGGGTCTGTGTTTGTTCTGTGTTTCAGGTTTGCCTCCCTCACCAAGAGATGTCTTGCTTCAGACCCTGTCTCCCACGCCCCTGCGGCGCCTCTGGCCCAACCCCACTTGCAAGCAGCTGCAGTGAGCCTTGTGTCGCCCGCTGCGCTGACTCCACGGTGGCCATCGAGGCCTCCCCGGTGGTGGTGACCCTGCCGGGCCCCATCCTCACCTCTTTCCCTCAGAGCACAGCCGTGGGATCCTCTCTGTCAGCTGCTGTTGGGAGCTCCCTGAGTGCCGGGGGGGTTCCCATCTCTTCTGGGGGCTTCCTTGGTCTGGGGGGGTCAGGGCTGTGTCTGCCTCCACTCCACTGCAGTCTGAACTGCTGAAGCCTGCGGATCATCCCCTTTTAAGCAGGAAGAAAAATGAGGACCCTGCAGCAGGAGCATGGCCATGGCATGCAGATGGGCTGGGTGTCCTCATCCCACGTGGCAGGAGAGACCTGTGCCCACTGCTCCTCATTGCACGGCAGGCCTCACTATTGCTCCTCTGGATCTGCTTTGCTCTGAGCTCCTCAAGAAAGGGCTCATTCTCTTTTGCTTTGATGAACCTCCTGCTGACAGGGGGAGGGTGCTGGAGTTAGGGACTGCTCTTGGTGGGCTGGGATTGTCACCAGGTAGAGCAGAATGGCAAAAAGCATTTTGGTGTGGAGCTTGCCCTGGGGAAACGGGCCATTCTCTGTGCCTCCGTGAATCCTGCAGACGTGTTTCCTGGTCTCTGTTCTGTGCCACTGCATTTGCTCCTTCTCATTAAAGTCTTTTTGCAGCATAGCTGGAGACTTGTGGTGGTTTCTTCTCTTCCTCCGTCACTTAAGCCTCTGCTCTGCAAGGAAGAGCAACTGGCCTTTGTGCCGAGCTTACCGCCACTTGTGGATAGAGATCCCTGAACTTGTAGCAGAGCACCTAAAAGCCTCAGAGTCATTGAGCATGAGTCCTTAATCTGGTTTCCCAGCGTTCATTGTGAATGTTCATACATCCTTTTGCGTTAAACTCTCGGTCCTCTCATTTGTTGTTCACAAACCTCATTTGAAAAACTGTCTTGGCACTTCTCTGCTTCATTGGTGTTGTGGGAATAAGTTCGCGGGGATGGGTATGGATTGGAAAGCAGGAAAGTGCTGGTTTTCAGGTCTTGATATAGGCAGTGTGACTGCAACATGGGGTTAGGGTGGGCATTTCAGCAGGGAACCGAGCATGCGCAATCATGATCCGTCTTTTTGTATCTCCAACTACTTGTAGCATTGCTGATGACAGAGTGGGAGTCTGTAAACACTGTGCTAAAACAAACCCCACATACAACCCCACCCTCCAGATTGCTTTTTGACTGACAGCACAGCAAAGAACGTTGCTTTTTTTCTTTATGCAACATGGGAATCAGAGACTTGAAGAAGGTTCATGCCCTTCATGTAGAGAGTCTAGTTGAGAGAGGCTCCTTGTCTTTTCCTTGCCCAGAGGCTATAAGCTGCCAGAGAAATGAGGTTGTTTTACTTCTTAGTTACCAGGAACATCATTAAACCCAATTCCAGTAAACTTCCAGATGTCTCTGCAATACCGGAGCCTGGAAAGTGTAGGTCAGAGTCTCCAGGGTGACTTCAGCTCAGACAGACAGGCCTCCTCCTACCACACTCGAAAATTGCATACCTGCCTTCATGAAGCACAGTCTCTCCCTTGACCACCACCTAGGCATTAATGATCTTCATCGGTGCCTTGCAATGGCAGAATGCTTTTCTTGCCAGGTGCAACCAGCCACAGCAGCAGCAGGCACAGCTCTGTGCCAGGCTAAAACAGCCTCTCTCCTGGCTGCAGTGAGGAGCTCAGCCTGAAGCCCTGCCAGCAGGCTGAAAGCATTGGTCTCAGTTGGTCTCAAGGCTGCAGAGAGGCAAGAGGACCGTCTTGAAATCCCAGGGGAAAGCTGGGTATTTTTTGAGCAGGAGCGGCTGCCTGCAAAAGATGTAAGAAAACCTGGAGCCAGGCTACAGAGATATTTGTCAGCACTAGCCAGGAATCAAAGCCAGGTTAACTGCTCAGAAGGCAGCTATGCTCACCACTATACCAGCAACGCACCTGTGGGCAGTGCTGCCTCCTGCTCCTCCAGATCAGAGCCTGGCCTGTCTCCTGCTCCTCCACTTCACAGACTGGCCAGCCTCCTCCTTCCATCCCCCTGTACACACACTTCCTCAAGCCACTCCTCATGCTTATCCCCTCAACTGCGACCAGCTCCCACTCTTGCCTTGCATGCACACAAGCACTGCCATACGTGCAACCTCCACACTGACTCAATAACAAAATTTTCCTGCACCAGAGGCAAAAGGCAATCAGAGCTAATTTCACCTAGTGAGGGAAATGATCCATTTTGCAGATCCTTTTAACATTTTTGTCCATGCTCAATAATTGGAGAATGCTTGACAATGCTGGAAAAAAGTTCAGGACATACCTATTCCCCAAAACAATATCTCTCCTGTCTCCCTCAAAGTCATCCAAACATTCCATTTATTCTCCCTTTTCCCCTTCTCACTTTTCCTCATCCAGGCTTCACCTTGCCCTTTCCATAGATCTCTCCCACTCTCACAAACCATAACCCTCTACACACCAACAACCCGCAGGGCAAGTGTGATAGTCTTTGTTCAATGGTTGACACCACCCTACGTCCCCAAGAGGCTGGAGTTGCTGCCAGGAGGTCACCATATTCCCTGCAGGAATTTCCCCACCCTAGTCCTCACAGCAGCCTTGGAGTCCCCCTCAGATAAATTTGAGAAGCAAAGCAGGGTCTAATATCCCACCCCACAACTGCCACCAGCCCTGGTTGTCTCCACACAGCTGCCTTCCCTTCTTCCCTGGCAGCAGCTGAGACACCAGCTGGGAAGTGAAACCATGTCCTGTGGCAGGATATCCCAGATGCCTGGCTGAGGAAAAGGCACTGGGAGCTTCACCTGTTGTCCCTGGGATTCCACCTGTCAAGGCCTCTGGCAACCTGGCTCCATGTGGCTGTCATGCTCCATGAAGGTCCCCGCTGCAGAGCTTTGAGTGAAGCCTGGCCCTGAAACTCCCAGGGAGCCAGGTGTTATTGCAGAGGGCATGTGAGCAGCAGGGCAGAGTGGACTGGAGCAGGTAGTTGTGGCTGAGTGGTGAAGGTGATGGACTAGAAATCCATTGGGGTTTCCCTGTGCAGGTTCGAATCCTGCCAACTACGGGGCACAGTCTCCTTTTGGGCTCCCTGCAATTGACCACGCTGCAGCTGTGGGACTCCAGATATCTGCACAGGGCACCCCTTTGCCTATCATCCTTGTTCCTGCCTCCCCCAGAAATGCCTGCATGGATGGGAAATTCTTCTCCCCATTTACAAGGTAGGCAAGTTTGGTGAAGACAAAGGGCCATAAGAAGTCCACTTTTGTTGGTTATTGAGCAAAACTTACGAGCCTGACCTCACCACATATCCCAAGCAGCACAACCCCATCAGCTCTCTTCCCTACACCTGACCTCGAATGGCTGCCAGGTGCCCACCAAGCCACTCTATCACACCCCCTCCTCAACTGGACAGGGGGAGAGAAAATATAACAAAAGTTTTGAGTTGAGATCAGGACAGGGAAATCGTTCACCAGTTACCGTCATGGGCAAACCAGACTCAACTTGGGGAAATTAATTTAATTTATTACCAATCAAATCAGAGCAGGATAATGAGAAATAAAAAGAAATCTTAAAACACCTTTCCCCCACTCCTCCGTTCTTATTGGGCTCAACTTCATTCCCAATTTCTCTACTTCTTTCCCCTGAGCAGCACAGTGGTATAGGGAATGGGGGTTGGGGTCCGTTCATAACGCGTTGTCTCTGCTGCTCCTTCCTCCTTGCGTTCTTCCCCTGCTCCAGGGGGGGGTCCCACCCATGGGACACAGTCCTCCATGAACTTCGCCAATATGGGTCCTTCCCATGGGCTGCAGTTCTTCATGAACTGTTCCAGCATGGGTTCCTTCCACAGAGTGCAGTCCTTCAGGAATGGACTGCTCCAGCATGGGTCCCCCACGGGGTTACAAGTCCTGCCAGAAAACCTCCTCCAGCATGGGCTCCTTTCCATGGGTCACAGGTCCTGTCGAGAGCCTCCTCCTGCCTGGACTCTCCACGGGGTCACAGCCTCCTTTGGGCATATCCACCTGCTCTGGTGTCAAGTCTTCCACAGGCTGCAAGTAAACATCTGCTCCACTACGGACCTCCATGGGTTGCAGGGGGACAGCCTGCCTCACCATGGTTTTAACCACGGGTTGCAGGGGAATCTCTGCTCTGGCACCTGGAGCCCCCCCTCCTTCTTCACTGACCTTGGTGTCTGCAGAGTTGTTTGTCTCACATATTCTCACTCCTCTCTTCTGGCTGTGATTGTGCAGCAGTTTTTCCCCCTTCTTAAATATGATATCACAGAGGCACTAGCACCAGCACTGATTGGCTCAGCTTTGGCCAGCGGTGGGTCTGTCTTGGAGCTGGCTGGCTTTGGCTATGTTGGACAAGGGGGAAGCGTCTGGCATCTTCTCACACAAGCCACCCCTGTAGCCCCCCTGCTACCAAAACTTTGCCACGCAAACCCAATACAGCTACTAATCTCCAAAGAGAGCCTGCACAACAGGGCCCTCATTGCTAACGAAGGAGGTATAACACTTCATGGATCTGAGATCTTGCCTGGGATCCTGCGGTTATTCTGCCTGACCTGTCCCCACTCTTGCACACATGGACAGCTTTTCCCAGAGGGCTTTCCCAAATTTAGCATTAGGATGAGATGATGAGGGGTGGGTCTGTCCTGTCTCCTCCTGTTCTGGGAAGTGCAAAATATGACATGTTGGTGAATGTGCCATCAGGAATCCATCCCCTGCTATCACAGACCCTGATAGGGTGGCTCTCTCACAGCCCCTGAGAGGAAGAGGGGCTGCTGGTAGCCTGCCTGGGTGGTGCAGCATCTTAAATGAAAAGGGAAAGCTTGAGGGAGAAAGAGAAGGAAGGAGAGAAGGAGAGAAAAGTCCATTGCTGGTGCATGGTCTGATTCCCAGAGCCATGCCACTGAGGGTGGAGGAAGCAGTGCAAAGTAAAAAGATGCTCAGAGAGATTCTCAGCATGGATGAAGAAGGAAAGGGGCAATGGGGAGAGCACCTGGAGCTGAGCCAGGTCAAATTCTCTGTCCTGAGCAGTAGCCTCTGTAGCAGGCAGGCTGCAGCCACACTCCCCACGCTCATATCTGCACCCACATCCCAGCCCTCTCCATCCCGCTTTTGCTTTTGTCTCCTCTGCCTGGTTGCTGCATGCTCTGGGCTCTGGATGGGACAGGGAACCAGCAGACAGAGCACAAACATGCAGGCCTCAGCACTGCCACCTCCTCCCTTGCCCACACCAACAGGCTCTACCAGCTCAGCCAGCTCACAGCTGTCCTTCAACATGACACAGGAGCTAAGGCTGGTGAGCACCCAGCTGGGCTGGGCCGGCCCTGCCCTGGGGGGATTGGGAGCCACCTCCACCCCCAGCAGTGTTGGGCAGGGCAGGATCCATACCAGGCAGGGAGAGGAGGGGTTGGGGTTTCTCTGACTCCCTGGCACACTGTGTGGTGGCAGGGGCAGCCCTTGGCTGTCAGGGAGCAGCAAGGACAGGGCTGCACCAGGAAGGAGGACAAGTCTGGAGCCATGGGGGAGCACAGCACAGCAAAGGCAGGGCAAGACCTTTGCAGCTGGTGTGAAAGGCAAGGTGCTAACAGCTATACAACTTGCTTAGAAAAATGAACACTGCCTAGGACTAACAGCTTTTATCTCACGGTCCACGTGACCTGAAGATCAAACCTAAACCAGCTCTCACTGGCTGAGAACAACCCATACACACTATAAACCAACAGGAGATTTGCCTTTCAAAAATACCCCAGGCATATAACCACGGCCAGAACAGCAGCTGAACAGAAACCGCTATAAAACCACTCCACCTGCACGGCACATTGGTTTAGAACAATGAAGATTAAAACCCCACTGACCTTATGTCCACAACAACTGCATGGGAAAGCACATACTGATCCTGAATGGGACAAGAACATACTGCTTACGCAACCAATAGTAACTGATTAGCCCACCCCTTAATGTAAGTAATTTGATTGGTCAACAAAACTGTAATGTAACATATAGAAACCTTGCTTTCCTCTGTATCAGGGTCCTCCATGCATTAGACTGGGGCACTGCTATGTGCATAGCTAAAATAGGAGAATTATTTCCCTTGGTAATTCTATGCTAAAGTGTCCTTGTCTGCCTCCTCAGCCAGCAAAGAACTGACTTTTACGCTGGGCACAGTCCTGCAGCCCCCTGGGAGCTGGATTTCTGGGCAGGGTTGCAGCCCGCATGAGCTCTCTGGAGAGCAGCTCCTCTCCACTGGAGAACCCATGCTGGAGTAGTCTGCAGTGAAGCAATGTAGTTGAGCCTGGAAAAAGTGGGAGGAATGGCAGTGTTTTGTTTATTTCATTCCTCACTGCCCAAAACCAGACATGGCCCGATCCTTCTCTTCCCCTCTGGCTGCTCTGGACTAGAATTCAGTGCTGGACACACACCCCCTCTCACTCACACAAGCATGTCCACTGAACAGCAGGTCCACCGAACACTGGGCCTAACAGTAGATCTGTGCAGAGCGTATGCCTGGAGCCTGAGCACACTTTGCCCGGTGTCGTGCTCCAACCCTGGGCAGTCCCTGATGCTGATCCAGTCTACTCACTGGCTAATGCTGCTTGAGATTTCCTAGCCTGTTTGCTGCTGTTCTCCCTTGCACTTGATGGCTAGTACAGATTTCGATACAGTTGCCAACATCTCATGCACACATAGAAACACACACATCCACAAAAAAAGGAGAGCACAGTCTGACAGAAACGAGCTAGGAATAGAGTGTAATGAAAAATAGCAAATAACATCTTTTTCTTTATTTCTCTGGAAAGGGTTTCCAGGATGAGTTACTTCTGCAAGTGAATCCCAGCTGCCTGAGTACCTGATGGGCCAGAAGCCAGAAGATCCCTTGGGTATTGACTGTGAGGCCAACTCTGCCTGTGCAGGCAATGGGCCGTCCACAGGAATATCGCTTGCGCTAGGTGCTCATCTTCATTCCATAGTGGATGCCACTGCATGGTCTATCTTTTTGTATCCAAACACTTCTTGGTCCAAAGGAAGTGGACAGCCCATGAGAGGGAGATCTGAGAACATGCGGGCGTGACAGTGTCAAAAATGGCCGTCAGGCAGTCACAAAGCAATGTGAGAACCCATGGGGAATGCCGCTGTCAAAAGTCGCCTCTTCCCTGTAGTCAGTGAGTGGGGGCTTCCTTGCCTGACGTGTTTCTGGGTACACAGGTAGGGTTGGCTGGTCCTGACAGCCAATCCCAGGTCTGCCTGAGAGCAGGTGGGTATGACGGGGTCAAGAAATGGCTGTCAGGCAATCACAGAGCAGTATGAAATCATCTTGGGTAGGGTGTTTAATCAAATGGCAGCTCCCTGTGATCAGAGCGATCAGAGATGTGGAGGTGACAGATTGCTGCTGGGGGATTTGCTGTGGGGAACAGGGATATGACCTTGGAAGGCGGCAGCAGCACAAGATTGTGCTTTTACACAGTATGAATGCGGTTTTACACAGCGTTCCTGTACCCTGTTCAGGTACAACACGACTTGAGTAATCACCAAGACCCACATTACTCACAAGTTGCAACAAGGCTTGTGCCAGCTGTCTTTTTGGGAAAAGATGTGAAAAAGGGCGTGGTGCAGCCCTGCAAGAGCTGCCCAAGAGACAGTGACCTCTCCAACAGTGTTAGTATTCAGAATTCGATGGGACAAGGCCCAGAGCCTACTGAGGTAATTTGGAAGTTTGGTCTGCTTGGAGCAGGAGGTCAGCCCAGAGGAACTCCAGAGATCGCTTCCAACCTTCATTGTTCTGGGGTGCACTGAGTCTCATGGGCCCTTGACCAGCCACCAAAGGCAATGCCTTGGAAGGCAGCAGCAGAGCAAGATTCCACAGAAGCACCAGATGATTCAGGAATGGTGCTAAAATATGTGGGAACAGAAGCAGAATTTTCGGAGGAATGAGTCTATGAGCTCTGGTATCCCTGGTATGCCTGAGGCCGGGCCACCGTGTCAACTGAAGTTCATAGCACGATGACTCTTGTTTGCCTGGAGTTCAGGGGTTTTCCCAACTCTTCCATACCACGAGGACTCCCAGGTGCTCTAGGAGACTGTATAAGCCAATATTGACACACACAGAGAATGCCCATACCTACAAAAAAGGAGAGCATAGTCAGACAGAAGTATAAATTGGGAGAAGAGTGGCTGGAGAAAAGCTCTGCAGAATGGGATCTGGGGGTGCTGGTCGACAGCAGGCTCAACAGGAGTCAGCAGTGTGCCCTGGCAACCAAGAGGGCAAACCACATTTTGGCATGTGTTAAACACAGCATAACAAGATGGTGAAGGTGGTGATTACTCTGCTGTATTTAGCTTTGGTGCGGCCTCACCTGGAGTATCGTTTGCAGTTCTGGCCCCCCCCATTTAGAAAGGATATTAAGGTAACTGAATGCATCCAGAGGAGGGTAACAAAGCTGGTGAAAGGGCTGGAAGGCATGTGCTGTGAGGAGGGGCTAAGGACACTGGGTTTGTCTAGCTTGGAGAAAAGGAGACTGAAGGGCGAACTCACTGCTCTCTACACTTTCCTGAGGAGGGGAAGTACACAGGGAGGTTCTAATCTCTTCTCCCTAGTATTCAGTGACAGGACATGTGGGAATGGTTCAAAGCTGTGTCAGGGAAGGCTCAGTGTAGATGTTAAGAAACAGTTCTTTACCAAGAGGGAGGTCAAACACTGGAACAGGATTCCTAGAGTTGTGGTTGATGCCCCTTACCTATCAGTGTTTAAGAGACATTTGGACAATGCCCAAATTAACTTTCGATCAGCCCTGAAGTGGTCAGGCAGTTGGACTAGATGGTCATTATAGGTCCCTTCCTAGAACTGGAACTGTTCTATTCTATTCTAGCCAGAAATGAGCTAGGAATAGAGTGTAATGAGAAAAACCCCAGTGACCTTCCTGTTCACATATCTGAAAAGCATTTCCAGGATGAGTTGCTCCTTCCTTTTCCAGGGATCGAGGTGAGGTTGACCAGCCTCTGATTCCCCAAGTCCTCCTTCGTGCCCTTTTGGAAGATAGCAGTGACATGGACTTTCTTCCAGGCCTCAGGAACTTCTCCCAGCTGCCCTGAACTTTCAAAGACGATCAAGAGTGGCCTCTTGCAGAAGTCCTCCTTGCCTGAGTGCTTCACGTGCTGGCAGCACAAAGATGGCATGGGTATCTGCAGGTGAGCTCCCTGCTACGTGAGTACCTGATGGGTCAGAAGTCAGATCATGGCTTGGATGTTGACGGGAACATCACCTCTGGCTCTGTAGGCAATAGGCCATCCACAGGAATATAGCTTGCGCTAGATGCTAGTGTTCATTCCAGAATTGCACAACGTTCTTTTCCAGTTAGGGCTCATCCTGTACCCTTATGAGCCTCTCTAAAGCCAAGTGCGATCCTGTTTTGAAGGGTGACTGTATGGAGAGTGGTCATTTCAATCCTTACTTGGCCCACAGAATCTGCAGCGTCATTACTAATTTGCTTTGAAAGAACAGCTACTACACAGCTTTCTTCAATTCTCTTGCCATCCCATACATGGGGAAAATAAGAGCTCCAAATCTTTCACGCTCTGAGATAGCTCACCTTTTACGATGATATTCAGAGGGGATGAGACGACACATGTCAAAAGGCTGGGCTTACATACCCCGTAAACCATGACCCAAACCAATCCTGTGGGAGCCCAAAGGGATATTGGGAATCAGTGAGAAGAGTGGCTGATTGCCCTTGTGCAAGTATACAGGCACGGGTGAGGGCACTAAGTCCAGCAATTTGTGACAAAGGGGTGCTTGATAATGAATGAGCTTCTAGAGCGCTGGCAGAAGTGCAGAGAGCATACCCAGCAGCTGCTTTCCCACGTGGAGTTACAGAGACGGGACCCATCTGCAAAAAGGATTCTGTCTGGGTTCTGCCAGGGAATATCTCAGAGGTTGGGGCAGGGTGTCAGGGGTTGTTCTGACACCCTGACAGTGTCAGAACCTGTTCTGACACTGTTCTGTCACCCTGTTCTGACAGGGTGACAGTCTGTGGGTCTCCCTCAGAAGGGGCAGGAAGTCATGATGCAGGGTTAAGGACAGAGCAGCCAGGAAGAGAAAGACAGTCCTGTGGGTCTCCCTCAGAAGGGGCAGGAAGTCATGATGCAGGGTTAAGGACAGAGCAGCCAGGAAGAGAAAAGTTGCCTGCTGATTGGAGTAGTTATTGTAGTTAAGTCAACCACGAGCTGGAAACAGGCTGGGTTTTCCCTTTCAACAGAAGGGCTGTAAAAGGGTGGGCAACAGCAACAGTTACGGCATGACCCAAGGCCAGAGTATCAGCTTTTCAACCAAAACAGCAGCAGCAGCAGCAGCAGCTACTGCCTGTTGGCAAGGTGGTAGTTACAGGATCTAATGCAGAGTTATCACAGGCTATAGGCCGATGTTTATTAAGACAAAGAAACACATGAAAACTGAGAAGTGCGCAGACTTGAAGGAAAACCACCAGCATCAACCAAGCACAGAGCTGTTTTTCCTGCAGCTGAACAATTGAGGAAGGGGCTTGTTTGGTCAAGAGGAATGAGAGAAGCGACAATGTCACTTGATTGTGTGATGTTTTAGAGACTGACTCTTCAGAGATTTTACCCTACTCCAGTGACTCTTCATGAGTTGTGACTCTTCAGAGATTTAACCATACTCCAGTGACTGTTTCTCATGCTCTCTCTGAATGCAACCCGCCATTTGATATCTTAGCCTTGGACATGACAGCGTGGCCTGTCCTGTGGGTTCAGAAGTACCGGATGCCAGACCAGTGCTTCAGGCAGTCCAAAGGCACCAGGAGGTTGTGTCCTCAGCGTCCTGGGCTAAGTGTGAGATGCGATAGAGTGTCCCCGCATGTGTTTCCTCTTGTCTGGCTGCTGGGAAGAAGGGCCCTGCTCTCAACACACGGACTCAAACCTTGGCTGAAGGAGGATAGCACTATTGCAACTTTTGCCTGCTGTGTGCAAGGATCCTCCTTGAGCAGGTAGTGTGGTGGTCCCAGGGTATGAGGGAAAGGTCCGTCAAGCTCACAGTGAAATGTACCTGAGTCTGGAGCAGCCTTGAGAGAGCAAAAGGGAGAGGCGATGCTGGGGCAGAAGGGGCCAGCGTGTGCTGGAAGAAAGGACCAGGGTTTGATGTCAGCCAGGACTATCCTAGCAGGGGAAGGCAGTTTAGCTTGTGGAGCCATAGAAAGCTGCTTTGGGTCCTCCTGCCAGCTCTTCCCTCTGTTGAACCTCAGGCCCTGCCCTCTCTCTTGGTCGCCTCATCCAGTAAGGTCAGGAACTCAGCTAGGACTACAACCAAGAGTAAGGATATCTGGTTAACAACTGCTTAGTATGAGCTACAAAGTGAGAAACAGGAGAGGCAATAACTTACCCAGGCAGATTGACAGGCTGTCCAACACAGGGGTAAAAGGAAGCAGCAGCAGAGACCGCACATGCAAGCATTGAACCACTGACTGCTGGGCCATGAATGTACTCTGTGAGGTGCAATGTTGAAGAGGTTCTGCTGGAAACTCCATAATGAGATCTTATCAGGATAAAGCAAGATTCTCACAGCCTGGGTCTTGTAAGTGAGGGCATGGCAGGCTTGAGCAAAGAGCTCTACTGCTCCCTTGAAAGGCCCTGTGAGTGGAGACTTCCCTGAGGCCCTGGAAGAAGGCTGCACTTGGTGATGGCCAGGGAGATGCAGAGACTGACAGTCTCAGCTGGGAGCATGTGGCTCAGTAAGGGTGGCCACAGGGAAAAGAGAGCAGGTGTGCAGGAGGTCCCATGGTGTAATGGTGAGCACTCTAGACTCTGAATCCAGCGATCTGAGTTCAAACTTCAGTGGGACCTCAAGCTTTTGGCTCCCTCAGGGCTTTCCTCAGCATGCTTACATATTAACAGCCTTGTTGTTGGGACAACTGTTTAATGCACTCTGCTCTTCCTTCCTTTCCTGTGCTCCCAGCCCTGGGACAGACATCAGTGCTCCTTCTCTTGCCCTGTGCCCACCAAACCTCTGCAGCTTTCCTGAGCACTGGCCCCTTCCCCCTCTCTTTTCCATAGTGCTTGATGGCTGCTCACAGCTGAGGGGATCCAGCAGATGATCAGCAAATCACACAACAGCTGAGGTGGAGATCATGCAGTCCAAGCCTGGCTCAAAAGAGGGTCAAGGAGGTTCTTCATGGCTTTGTCTGGTTGGATGTTGGACATCTCCAATGGTGGAGGCTCTACAACCTCCCTGGGTAACTCTTTCATGTTTTGACCACCTTCACAAGGTTGTTGTGTGTGGGATTACTTGTATTTCCAACCCCATCCATTGCTGCTTGCTCTCTCCATTTCTCTGAGGCTTTTCTGTCTTTCTCTTGCCTACTTGCTTATTGTCTGGCATCAGTTTGGGGAGCTCCACCCACAACGGGCAGTGCACCATGCTTGGAGTTATACTTGCTGCCATGGGAGAGAGCATCAGGTGGCTAACTCAGGGAGGAAGAGAAGAAACCACCATAAGTCTCCAGCTATGCTGCACAAAGTCTTTAATGAGAAGGAGCAAATGCAGTGGCACAGAACAGAGACCAAGAAACACGTCTGCAGGATTCAGGGAGGCACAGAGAATGGCCCATTTCCCAAGGACAAGATCCACACAAAGGGCTGGCTCTTTTCCCATTCTGCTCTACCTGGTGGCAATCCCAGCCCACCAAGAGCAGTCCCTAACTCCAGCACCGTCCCCCTGTCAGGAGGAGGTTCATTAAAACAGAAGAGGACGAGCCCTTTCTTGAGGAGCTCAGAGCAAAGCAGAGGCAGAGGAGCAATGGTGAGGTCTGCTGTAGAGCGAGGAGCAGGGGCCACAGGTCTCTCCTGCCAGGTGGGAAGAGGACACCCAGCCCATCTGCATGCCATGGCCATGCTCCTGCTGCAGGGTCCTCATTTTTCTTCCTGCTTAAAAGGGGATGATCCGCAGGCTTCAGCAGTTCAGATTGCAGTGGAGTGGAGGCAGACACAGCCCCGACCCCCCCAGACCAAGGGAGCCCCCAGAAGAGATGGGAACCCCCCCAGCACTCAGGGAGCTCCCAACAGCAGCTGACAGAGAGGATCCCACGGCTGTGCTCTGAGGGAAAGAGGTGAGGATGGGGCCCGGCAGGGTCACCACCACCGGGGAGGCCTGGATGGCCACCGTGGAGTCAGCGCAGCGGGCGACACAGGGCTCACTGCAGCTGCTTGCAAGTGGGGTTGGGCCAGAGGCCCCGCAGGGTCGTGGGAGACAGGGTCTGAAGCAAGACATCTCTTGGTGAGGGAGGCCAACCTGAAACACAGAGCAGAGAGAACAC